>NC_136736.1:34392500-34532500 GCF_936440315.1 Barbus barbus | reverse complement strand
GATCTCCAGCATCATCTGAGAAGAACATCTGACCAAAGAGTCATTTACTTACATTTAATTAGTCACATCCATATAGTGCATAGTATTATATATTTCAACCCTTCTTTGTTTTAAAGTTGTAAAATCCTAAATTCCAAGTTTAAACAATAAAAATGGCACTGTGTATATTAATTACATTACTCTATTATTACTTACACAATAAATTATTTCATTGGTATTACAGCAGTGAACCAGTGTTATCATTTACTAAAACCAAATCTATTAAAATAGCATTTGTTAATTGAAATAAGGCTGAACTAAAATATAAATATTAGATTTAAGAAAAAAAAAAAAAAACTTAAATTAGAAAACATGGCAACTAATTGAAAATAAATAAGTTGTCTAAAATTACTACTGAAATTTAATTATAAATAACATTAAATAGAAAATAACAAAATGACTAAAATAAAATTTAAATGAAAACTGAAAATAAATAAAAGCTTATTTGTCACCGTGCACATACGAGGAGGATACACACTGTAAAAAAATACAAAAATTGAGCCAACTTAAAATTCAGCAGATTTTTGAGTTCTCAACTTATTTTTGTAGGAGATTCTCTATTTTTTGTTGAATAAACTTAAAACAACAAGTTGAGAAAACTCAAAAATCTGCTGAAGCTGGTTGCCTTAAAATTTTAAGTTTGCTCAACTTTTTTTGGTTTTTTTTTTACAGTGCAGGAACACGCAGACGAGGATGTAAACTCAAAATAACGGTCTTTAATCAACTCCAAACAAGGCAGGACAAGGCAAGGCAACACAGACAGGAACACTGAGGAGTAACGAGTTGACCAGACGAAATCTAACAGAACAGACAGGACTTAAATACTAGGGATAATCATAGATAATGAGACAAACACGGCTGGACAAGAATTAACTAATGATCACACTTAACAAGGACAGGAAACAAACCAAATATGGACATAACACATGACACACACGACTGAGGACTGACATAGTTGTATTTAAATAATACTAATATGTGAAGTAAAACAATGAAAATAATACACATATATAAGCCTGTTTAACTCTTTTCTTTGTTTAAAAATCCTAAAACTTGAATGGTAACCATTTATAAATTTTATAATACATTTTCACCATGTTTTTAGGAATAAAATAGTGTATATCTCAGTGAAATCCTTCAGAATATTGAGAGGAATAAAACTGTAAAATTGGTGTATGTAAGTGAGACTGAAGTTGACAACAAAACTTTTTAAAGGTATGTATTGTAATTTAAATCTGCAGACACAAATAGATCAAGTGCAAATATAAAACCAGGTGAATGATATAACAAACCCCACAGTAAAACCCTTCAGAATGTAGAGAGGAATAAAACTAAGTTTCTATATCTATATTCTGACAGATTCTACTGAGGGATTTATTTATATATCATTCACTTGACTTTATTATTGCACTTGCAATACAGTGTTTTCTCAAAATGAGTTTGTTTCTCCACTTCACTATCACTTGCACACACCAAAACTGTAAAGTTTGATGTATATAAGTGCTGCTGAAGCGGAGAAACAAGCTCTTTCAAGATCCGTACAGTGCTTAAAAGTGTATTTTATATGTTTAGATTCTTTCCACTGGTCTCAAACTACACTTTATAAAACTCAAATATCATAAAACATTAAAACTGATGCACGAAAAAGCATTGTTTCTGGCTGTAACGACGTGCCTTAAGATATAAGTGTTCGATATTTCAGAACTAAAAATGATAAAGTCACCTTTATTTATATAGCGCTTTTAACAATACAGATTGTGTCAAAGCAGCCTTACAGTATCAAAATAAGAAAATAGTGTGTCAATAATAGAATAATAGTGCAATAGCTAAAATCTAATTACAAAAGGCCAATTTCATCCAATATTTGTGTGGTTTTCCCAAATCAGGTCACTCAGGCCAACTTGCAAGGTTCAATTTCAGCCTATGCAGGGATCCGCCTCTGTAGGCATCTCAGTAGGGTTTGAAGCAGAGCGTTTGTCTCGCTCCGATCTCCTCCCATCAGTCCCTGCGGATAAGTGGCAGGCCAATTTCAACCTTTGTGCAACTCACACCTCCTGCGGTGAAAAATGACCCGTTCGCTCGCTGACTCTTTGTCACCATACACTTTGTCCTTGACCTGCCATTTTCCAAAAGAGAGGACGCGTGGGAAATTACTAAAGCGCAACAGGCTGTCAGGACATGACAAAAGACTATTAACCTTTGAGCAGAAATAGATGTTTCTCCATCCGGGCGCTAGCAGGAGGTCCACAGCGTGACTGATAAGATGCGGCCCAGGCGGGTGAGCGATGGTCCCTCACCTATTACAGACACGAGGGGTCGGACTCAATCAAACTCTGAGCACAAATTGATTTAACAACCATAACGGATATTAAAGCACCTATTCCATAATAACGGCACTTCTTATGTAAGAGTATTAAAGAAACATACGTACTTGGCCGTTCTGGGAGTAGATCCACCTGTGAGACATATTAACCCAGGAAAAATAAAAAATGTTTTTAAATATGTATTATTAACTACTGAATATGACTGCATAGTGTTTGTAAGTGTTCTAGCACACATGCATTTATTTTGAATACACACTGACACATGCAATATCCATGTTTTATACAACATAAACCCCCATATAGAAGTTTTCATAAGTTAGGAAATATATAATAAATTTGATTTATGTTGAGTGTAATTGAATGTAAAATATTTATTCAACTTGCCTAACTATCGTACATTTTGCACTTCAGTGACAATTCAACTGCCATAAACAGAAAACAGAATTTTGTTTTATTTTATATTTTATTTTTACTTAATTTTATTTATAATGGAATTATAATGGAGTTTGTCCTCCTGCAGCAATTTCAAAGATCTGATTCATAAAGATTTCACATTTCCACAATCATAGATACAGGAAAAACATTAGAGAAGATAGAAATGGCACATTGAAAAACTAATTTAGTTAATAATTTCAAGTCTTCTGAAGTCATATCTCAGCTAACAGTCCATATGGGAATGTTATATATGAGTGATATTGCCATACATGTTACCTGTAAGGTCATACTGTATATAATTTTCAAATATGTACAAATATAGTTTATAACATTTATAAAATCCCCTTAGTTTTTTAATTTGTATTTGTATACGTTAATCTCTATTTGATGATTTTTTATGTTATTACATGTAGCAATTGTCAACAATATACAGTATATTTTATGCAACATATAAAAGATAACATACAGATTTTTTTGTATACAGTATATTCACTTACATAATATCAACGTGTTGAACGGGTTTTAGGATGATATACATGCACATGACATTTATGTCCAAAAATGGATTGCATACATTAACATACATGTTTGTATGAGCTAGATATATATGTTAGTATATAGGTTTCATATGTTTTACTTAATATGACAATATATTTCATGCATGGAAATTTAATATATAAACATATATTACTCTCAAAGTTAACAAAGATTGCAGAAACGTTATTAGAACATTTGTTCAAAGTTATATTGTTTAATAATGTAACATCATTCATGGATTCTTTTTTCAGACACGTTGGACGTTCATCTTTCTCAAAAAATTGTGTAAAAAAAATTGACACTTATAGAACATTCAGGAATAGCATTTTTATAACTTAATAGAAACATTAGAATAACGTTCTTAAGACATATTTTGTTTGCTGGGATGGTTTTTTTTACGAGACTGAAATTTGACATTTGAACACTGAAAATGCACGAGTCACATGGTCTACTGTTATCATAATCTGTGCTTTTTAATGCTTTTTAAAGATATACTCAACGACTTTGTTTTCATTGTATCGCAAATGAAAAGTCATACAGGTTTGGAACGACATTAAAGTAAGTAAATTAATGCAATATGTGAACTATCACTTTAAGAGATTATAATGCATGGTTAGAAAGCATGCGTTCTTCTGCTCTGGATTGCGGCGACTGCTCATCGTCTCTCAGCGGAGCTGTGTTCACCCAACAACATCAAAGACCAGATGTTCAGCCCAGAAAACTCTTTGGAGAAATCAGTCGTCTTCCAGCATGCCAAGTAAGGCAAAAATGGAAATAAATAAATGCAGAGATGTAAACATAACGTAATCCTTTCATACTGCCTTACACACTGTTATATTCACTGGACTTGCAGCCAACAAGAAGAAAAATAATGTACTATCGGCTCCACATGGAGGTTTCCGATGTTTAGCAGAAATGTATTTCTAGCTTACATAAACCAGCGTTTGCATTACCAAAACTAGACTTTCACACATGCATTCTGAACAAAATGTGAGTTTTGTCTTTAGAAGTAGGTAAAGTTCAGGCAAAAATTAAAATGTGCTGAAAATGTGTTCACCGCCAGGCCATCCGAGATGTACATGAGATTTCTTCATCAGATTTGGAGAAATGTAGCATTGCATCAGTGTCTCAGCAATGGATGCTCTGCAGTGAATGGGTGCCGTCAGAATGAGAGTCCAAACAGCTGATAAAAACATCACAATAATCCACACCACTCCAGTCCATCAGTTAACATCTGGAGAAGACAAAAGCTAAAGTTTAGAGCTGTTTTGGCTTGTAAATGGATCTGTGCAGATTTTTCTCCTGATTCAGACTAGACCACTTTTTCACTGGAGGAAGCGTTATTATGGATTATGGACTCATGAAAAACGTCTTAATGATGGATGTGTTTCAGCTTTTGTCTTCTCCAGATGTTAACTGATGGACTGGAGTGGTGTGGATTATTGTGATGTTTTTATCAGCTGTTTGGACTCTCATTCTGACGGCACCCATTCACTGCAGAGCATCCATTGATGAGACACTGATGCAGAGACACATTTCTACAAACCTGATGAAGAAACAAACTCATCTACATCTTCGATGGTCTGACATTTTCATTTTTGTCTGAACTACTGTTTAAGAAGCACTTCTCTCCTCAACAAGACGTGGTTTTAAGAATTACTGCACACATGCAACTTAAATACAACCGGTCAAGTGATCTGAGCATCATCGTCAACATTCCCAGCATGTTCTGGTTAGCTCTCAAGAGTTTCCATGGTGACTCAGCAAGAGGATGAGATTTTGCTGAGGTTAGTTTATCCTTGACTATCAGCGACAGAGACACGTGGCGCTTCCCACCGTCTCTAGATTTATTTCTCACCCCACTGCAGTTATATTCAGCTTTACAAACGTGAAGGATTTAAACTTAGAAAGTCAATCGGTGAATCATTCTGATCTGAAATTGCATCTCTGAAATTGGTCCCAAACCAAAAGTAAATTGGCAGCGATAAGGCAAACGCTTCTGCGCTTGGTTATTTTTTAATTCTTCTCCGAGCATCTTCAAAGATAAACTAAGTTCTGCACTGAGAGGAGATTGAAAAATAAATCTCATGAGGCCAAATTAAGCACATCGGCTCTTTTCAGAACAAATGAGGTTATGCAAATTCATAATTTAGAATACTTTTCATAATTAACACATGTTGTAAAACATAAATCTATATAAAACTTTTAACAAGTTTATAACAAATTTGTTGCAAATCGGCTTATGTAAATTCATAATTTAGAATACTTTTCATAATTATCAAATGTTATAAAACAAAAATAAAAATATAAAACAGTTTATAATAAATTTGATTGAAGCAAATCAGGTTATGTAAATTCATAATTTAGAATACATTTTTATAACTATTAAAAGTATTAATATATATTCACATGAAAACAATACTGACTCCCTAATTACTCCTTTATTTGTGTTCCTGCTCTTACTGTGCATGATTCATAAGTGAAATTATAAAAAAAGTTTGTCTTCATAATCTTGTATCAAAATGTAATAACTTACAAATTTACATCCGAAAAGACCTTAATTTCATGTTGATGTCACCAATAATAATCATATAATCTTTTATTTCATGATTTTATATGATATAATCATATAAAATTATAACAAATAATATGTATATTACAAATGTTATATTATATAACAATATAATATGTATATGTACACACACACACACACACACACACACACATAGAACAACAAGTGAATATAGACATGTTTCTCACAAAAGGTAATTTTTTAACTGGTATGTATAATACTTTCACAGTATTTTGCTATGTGTAATACTTTCACAGTCCTGTTATCAGTGTCACCACATGAATTGAGGTGCATATTCCACATGATCTGTTTTGTTTTTAGACATATACAGTTAACTGTCGTCTGCTAGCAGATTCTGCAAATGTTTATTAAGCCCTTCAGCGACCCGACTAATAGCACATAGCTCCAGTAAATCATGACAGAACACATGCCATTCCAACGAGAACATGTCCATCACTGTCACATGCAATTTTAATGGAATCCTCACCGCATGAACGTTTGAAAACATTCACACAGAAAGCCAGCAAAAATTTGACATGGATTAGTATGTCAGATAAAATAAGCCACGCTGGCACGTTGGCCAGAGCACGCTCAAAGAGCAGCCTCAAAACGCGGTGGCAAAAGAGAAGAAGAGGAGAGAGAGTGACTAAGAGAGTAAGAGAGAGTTTGATGGTGTCCTGAGTTTTTAAACTTGGCTTTCAGACGTCCCACCAATTAGATACGGTCCTTGCTTGGGGTATTGCTTTGTTTCTCCACCCCACTAATAAATCGTTGTTATCTGTTCAGTCAGTGGTCCGAACTTTACAAGCCCTTGCAAAGTATACTTTTGGACATGATTTCTATAACAAGACTATGATGCACTTGACAAAAAATTGATTGGAAGAAACATTTAAAGCATGAATTTTCAAACTCATACATACCAAACTATTACCCTTTAAGGCTTAAGCTATTCAATACTTATTAAAAGCAAGACATACACAATGAGTGATTAAAACAAGGACAGTCAAATGTGTGGGTTACAAACATAATATGGGGTTCTGCATAGAAATGTCCTTTTTTAGGATGATTTTATGTGCATATGAAAAATAAAGTCTTTGTGTAGTTCTATGGAGAACGAAGGCATGTTCTTTAGACAAAGGAATTTTGGTTTGGTCTGTCTTCTATGTGTGGAGACCTGCCCAAGAGAGTCTGTAGCTCGTGATTTTCTATCACAGGTTTACATGTGACGGCCATCTCTTTGACCATCAGTCTTGATTACTTGTCCCAAATTTGACAGTCTCTTTCCTGAATTTGAATTATCAATAAGTGTTATTTTGTCTCAATGTTGCAAGCTGTTTTGTGAAAGAGGCTTGCTGGTTAGGCTTGCTTCAGACTAGCTGGAGCCAGGAATCAGATTTATGACATTGTCCTGTTACAGCTATGAGGACCCTCTTTCTGGAATCTCAGCTTCTCAGGTTTCGATGTTCTGATGGAATCTTAACTTTGTCTGATTCAGTCTCTGATATCTTACACCACATAGCAACACTCAGAACACAGAAACAACTGCATAGTAACACCACCTAGCGGCACTCAGAACACTTTAGCGAAAACACAAAACAATCAAAACACCTTAGTAACTACATAGCAACACTGAAAACAGCTTAGCAACCACATAGTAACACTCAGAACACCTAAGTAACCACACAGCAACACTCAAAACACCTTAGAAACTGCATAGCAACACGGCATAGCAATACTAAGAACACCTTAGCAACTGCATATCATAGCAACACTCATAACACCTTAACAATCACATAACAACCCTTAGAACAAATTAACAACTGCATAGCTACACTCAAAACACCTTAGTAACTGCATAGCAACCCTCAGAACACCTTAGCAACTCAGAAGCCTAAATCACTCATTCTTTTATCTTGTTGTTAAGCAGGAGCAGCTCGCTGAGGAACATCTCCATGGAGATGCTGATGAAACTCTGCGAGAGCTCAGAAACTCATTCAATTATTATTTGGTGTGATCACAGATTTCAGTGTATAATTATCAGTGCAGTTTGGTGGTGAACTAAAGTCTAATACAAAGGGGTTTGAAGAGATACTGTATGATTTTACACCACACGTCACTTTAAATGTTGCCACGTTTCTTGGTAGAAATTTTTATTGTAATCATCACTATTAATATATCTAATTATATTGTGAACACCCTAGCAACTGCCTAATAACTCAACCAGTATTTATAAAACATAAAACATTCAAAACTACCTAGGTAGACCAAAGTGCTTTAAAGAAAAAAACACCCAGAGCACCCTAGCAACTGTCTATTAATGACCAAGCAACCACTCAGAATACCTGCCAAGTAACCACATGCCAACACCCTAGCAACCACCCAGAATACAGTAGTAACTGTCTGGCAAACCATACAGCAATCACCTTGGTCACAATAGCAATAGCTAGCAAATGGCGAGAACATCTAAAATAACACCTAGCAACCTAAAAATGAACAAGAAACCACCCGCAATACCACAGAAAATGTGTAGCAACTACATAGCAACGCCCTAGCAACCACTCATTCCACCATAACACCCTTGTAATCACCCAGAACACATAGCAACAAACTAACAACCCCCTAGAATACCCGAGCAATGCCCTAGTAACAACCCACAACCCCAAAGCGACTTTCTAGCAACCCCATAGCAACACCCTAGCAACCACCCAGAACATCCTAACAACTGCCTGGCAACAGCCTAGCAACCACCAGAATACCATAGCAAAACTTACATTTTTTTGTCGCTCAGGTTAGTAACCGCCGTATCCGTGGTGATGTGCTTCTGCCGTCAGTGTCTGTTATTGGAGTTAATGACAGCAAACAGAGGAAAGTGCAGGGTTAATTATTGAGCTGCTGGTGTCAGAGGAGCAGTGCTCAGCTTAACGAACCTCCAGTGATCGTGAGGCTGCAGGTCCGTCCATCCGCAGCATGACACACCAACACTATTAACAAAAAGTCTTCATACACTTAAAAAACATTTGAATGACATTTGGTAGATTACACATTTTATTTTAAGCCAATCACCTGAGCATGTGACTGATGTTATTTTAGTATCATTGATATACTGTTTATTATTTTTTGGGGTTATTTTAAATTAGATTTTATTGTTACATTTTCTGTTTTTATTTGAAAGTTTAGTAAGTTTGTTGTCATTTTATTTATTATTATATATTTTTTAAAATATGTCTGTATAGTTCTTTTATATGTTTTACTTTAATTTTTAGTTTATTTAGTTTTAGTTCATTTAGCACTTCAACTTAAACTAAATGTAAATAAGAAAATGGAAAAATAAATAAAAACAGGTAAAAAAAAACAGGTTGAAATTAATAAATTGTAAGTTATATAGTAAGTTTTATATATATATATATATATATATATATATATATATATATATATATATATATATATATATATATATATATATAAATGGGTTTAACTTTAGTTAGCAATAATAGGTCCATAATATGTACTTTTTATTGATTTAAACCTAACAAACTAATTTTGTTTTGTTTGTAAAGTGTGTTTGTGCTTATGTTAATATAATTGAGATAATATTATAGTTTGTATTAATATTTTGAATTTGTTTTTATTTTTATATCTTCCATATTCATTTGAATTTTAATTAAAGTTTTAGTAATTTTGTTCTAATTTTGCCACTATAAGTTTTATAAAAAAAATAAAAATAAATAAAAACAATGAGAAATGTTGAAAAAAAAAATGCATTTTATTTATTCCATATGATTATTTGAAATGTTATTTTATTTTGTTTTTTTAATGATTTCATTTTAGTTAGCTATGATAACCCCATTTGTGCATTTTTATTTCCAACAAATGACTCCTGATTTTACATTTATGGTCTAATGAATGACATTCAGACATTTATAAGTGTGGCTGAATGTAAGCTGCAGCACCTGAAGGATAGTTATTCTGAGTGTGTGAGGCAGCGAGTCTCTGGATGGCTCTATTGATTTGTTGTAGAGTTTTTTGGCAGACTGGTGCCTATAGATGGAATAATGGGAACTCCTGAGAAATAACAAATAAGAGCAGCAGAAGTGTTCACTTAACTAAACACATGGACCACTATCTGGGAATCAGGAGACCCGACGAAATCCTTCACCGTCTCCTTACCACATCAACGGATTTGCTTTTCTTCAGAGTAAATCTGTGGGAAACATACAGCAGTTCAAGATTCAAGAGTTTTATTTGTCACATACACAATTATACAGAGTATAACCATCAGTGAAATGTAGGTCAGGTCCGCTCCAAGGACAATGCAATTATAAAGTATACAAATATTAAGAGAAGAAAAGTAGAAAAAAATAAAATAAAATAAAAGAATAAAATAAAAAGATAGATAAAAAATATAAATATAAATGTGCAGGTCAGTATGTTGTTGACTTAAATAGTACTAAGAGGAATGTGCAAAAATAATGTGCAAAAAAGTTGTACAGGGTATATAATAGCAGCAATATGAGGTAGAGAAAAATTATGAATAGCTTATTGATATATTGATATTAACATGGAGTCAAGTGATGTTATGACACAGAGTTAGAGTTTAGGAGCCTGATGGCCTGGGGGAAGAAGCTCCTCCTAAGTCTCTCAGTTTTTGCCATCAGGCTACGGAAGCGCTTACCAGATGGAAGCAAAGTGAATAGACGGTTACCAGGGTGATTAGAGTCCTTGATGATTTTGACAGCTCTATTTTTGCAGCGTTTGAGGTAGATGTCCTGCAGAGAGGGGAGAGCAGACCCTGAGATGCGCTCAGCTAAGCGCACAACTCTCTGTAGTGCTTTGCAGTCCTGATTGGAGCTGTTTCCATACCACACTGAGATGCACTGAGTCAATACACTTTCTATGGTCCCTGAATAGAAAGTTTTCAGGATTGCTGGTGAGACCCTGAATTTCCTCAGCTGTCGCAGATGGTACAGTCTTTGCCTGGCTTTCTTTACCTGTGTTTGGATGTGTGTAGTCCAAGTCAGGTTCTCGGAGATGTTTACACCGAGGTACTTGAAGCTGCTCACCCTCTCCACAGGGGTCCCACTGATCATAAGAGGAGTGTAGGGCTGCTGCTGTCTCTTCCTGAAGTCCATGATCAGCTCTTTAGTTTTGCTCACATTCAGAGAGAGACAGTTGTCCTGGCACCATGATGTGAGTCTCTCTACCTCGTCCAAGTATGCGGTCTCATCGTTGTTGGAGATGAGGCCCAGAACCACAGTATCATCAGCGAATTTGACAATAGATGTGGAGCTGTGATAGGACACGCAGTCATGCGTGTAGAGAGAGTAGAGCAGGGGACTCAGGACACAGCCCTGTGGGGCTCCTATGTTCAGAGTGATGGAGTTTGAGGTGAACTGGCCAACTTTCACCACTTGAGGTCTGCCGGTGAGGAAGTCTTGAATCCAGTCACAGAGTGAGGAGTTTAGGCCGAGGTCTGTGAGTTTAGATGCCAGCTTGATGGGGACTATAGTGTTGAAAGCTGAGCTATAGTCAATGAATAGCAGCCTTACATAATTTCCATTGTTGCTATCCAAGTGTGTGAGGGAAGAGTGGAGAACGTGAGAAATGGCATCGTCCGTGGATCTGTTTGGGCGATAGGCAAACTGAAGAGGGTCCAGAGTATCAGGGATGGAGGAGCAAATGTGGCTCTTTACAAGTCTCTCAAAAACCTTCATGACTATAGATGTGAGGGCAACTGGGCGATAGTCATTCAGGCAAGAGGGTTTATTGTTCTTTGGCACAGGGATAATGATGGATTTTTTGAATGAGGTGGGAACTACGGCGGTAGCAAGGGACTCATTAAAGATGGAAGTGAACAAACCAGCGAGCTGATCGGCGCAGGACCTCAGAACACGGCCGGTTATCCCATCAGGTCCGGCTGCTTTCCTGACGTTCACTTTCTTTAGCGCCCTCCGAACCTCATCCTCCGACACGGTGATTACAGGATCATCGCTGCTCTGCCTGTTGCTTCCAGACGCGCTGGTCGGCAGAAACGCGCCTCCGCCGTTGCCATCGAAGCGGCCGTAGAAGATGTTTAACTCGTCGGCCAGCAACGGATCTGCTCTCACCTCCGCGGAGGATTTGTTTCCGAAGTCACAGATGGTCCTCAGTCCCTGCCACATCCGTCGAGAGTCGTTGAGCTGGAAATGAGACTCAATTCTCTCTCTGTATCTGTGTTTGGCGGCTCTTACTACGCGTCGGAGAGCATAGCACGATGCTTTGTACTCGCTCGTATTCCCAGACAGAAGAGCCTCATTGTAAGCGGCGGTGCGTGTGTTAACCGCGGCATGGATTGATCTGTCCACCCACGGTTTCTGATTGGAGAATGTCCTTATCGTTATTGTTTCTGTAGCTTGCTCGGTTAGCGTGTTTACGAAGCTTAATGCTACATCCGTGAACTCGCTGACGTCAGAAGAACTCGCCCGGAACATGTCCCAGTCGACGTCATCAAGCGCCGCCTGCAGCATAGTCTCTGAGTGGGAGGACCAGCGCGTCACTACTCTCTGCACCGGAGGTTCCTGAACGAGCCTTTGTTTGTATCTCGGTGTAAGAAAGATGGCGGCATGGTCCGATTTGCCAAAAGCCGGTAGTGAGCGGGCTTTGTAGGCATCCTTGAACTGAGTGTAGCAATGATCCAGTGTGTTTGGTCCTCTAGTTGGACAGGATACATGTTGATAAAAGTTCGGCATGACCTGCTTGAGGTTGGCTTTGTTAAAGTCCCCCGCGATGATAATGGCAGCATCAGGATGTTTGTTAATGTGGCCGCTGAGCACATCGTGAAGCTTAGACAAAGCCAAGCCAGTGTCCGCCTGTGGTGGAATGTACACAGCAGTAACAATGATCGATGAAAACTCCCGGGGCAGATAAAATGGGCGGCAGATAATGGAAAGATGTTCCAGATGAGGCGAGCAGGAACGCGACAGAATGGAGATATTCCTGGGATCACACCATTTCTTGTTAATCATGAAACATACTCCTCCACCCCTGGATTTACCGGCCTCTGCTGTTCTGTCCGTCCGAAAGACAGAGAAGTTATCACTCTGCATTACAGCAGTGTCCGGGACCGAGGACGAAAGCCGCGTTTCTGACAAACAAAGGATGTTACAGTCCCTAATGTCCCGTTGGAAACTAATCCTGGCTCTAAGATCGTCCATCTTATTCTCCAAGGATTGGACATTAGCGAGGAGAATGCTTGGGAGAGGAGGACTGTGAGCCCTTTTCCTGAGTCTGACTCGAATTCCAGCGCGCTTCCCGCGGTGTTTCTTGATCCGTCGCCTCGGGGGGGTGTTGTTTATCTCCGCGTTCCGAAGAATCTCCAGAGGCCACGCAGGATTCGTGGATAAAGTGTCCTGAAACAGGTTGGTGTAGCGGTTTCCAATGTCCAAAAGTGTTTCTATGTTGTAGGTGATCAGTGCCGACGTGAGATGTGTAAAAAGAGAAAGTAAAACTAAGTAAAAAAGAAGGTAGAAGCAAATTCTCAGTGGAGCGAACCTAACGGCGTCCGAACACAGCGGCGCCATCTTGGTATATCCAAGTTCAATACAGGACAGAAATACAGCATCTGACTGTGAAGACAACAGACCTACAATTACATTTTTACATCTGAAGAACGTGTTTTAATTTCATATGACGTTTTAAAATTGTATATTAAATAGGCAATATTTCTAAATAGGCCATATTCCTTTCTAATATATAAATAAGTATTAATTATACATACCAATCATAAAAATAAATGATGTATCAGCACTAATATATTAAGTAATTGGCTTTCAGAAAGTACTTATTGTGCTTCTGAATCTGTGATATCAGACTGAAATAGAAAAAAAAAAATACTATTTAGTTCAAATCATCATCAAAGATAACCAGAAACAAAAATACACAAAATATCAACATGTGAGTCAGGTTTACCAGCGCAAAACTCACCAGCATCATGGTTACTGTTACTCTTTCTGTTATTTTGTGGTCTGTAGGTACTCCGGTCTCATGAAAATATGTATCAATATGCATTTTTATTTTTTTGTATTTTACGTGCTATTTATACACAGAAACTGATTTTGCCGTGTATACGATACGTGTTTGACATGGATATAATACGCAGTTTTTGCGTGCATATGATGACTTTGTTGGCGTGCATATAATACGCACCTACCCCACAACCCCAAAACCTACCAGTTGTGTATCATATGCACGCCAAAGTCCATTTTTGCATATAAATAGTACGCCAAATAGAAAAAGAAAATCATACCATGAGATCGGGTTACACAAAACGATAAAACAGTTCATGCAGTTACCCTTTATAATGCAACACATCCATCAGAGTGCATCACTTCAACACAGCGGTAGATCTGATGTCTGATAAATCTCTGCCTTGTTGGAGTTTCTCAGTGGTAAATCTGTTATTAATATTCTTCTGTGTCAACCACATGAGAGTTTGGCTTCAATTCGGCTCAATGTTTTTGCAGAAACTCTCTATTTCCGTGCATTCGGCCTATTTAGTGAAACGTTTGGCGTGTTTGTGCTGGAATGGGAACGTGAGATTGGATTGAGCTCAGAGGGAACGCCACACTATTACGCCAACAAAATCAATTAAGCTGAACGCTCTTATTAGCTTCAGCAATTCGACGAATTTAGTCTGTCTATTGATAAGCGTATAATTCCGTGGCTTCAAAGGAGCTACAGTTCTGCATATACAGTTCCCAATAAAGTGATTAGCATGCGATTCATGAACACATCTCTACAGGAAAACCAGAGCAGAAATAGAACAAAAAGTCTGTTCTGCTTTCCTGCTAGTGCTAATGAGTTTTATTGAATGTAGCCGGTGAGTCAGACCGAATCTCTTCCGTTCATAACGATACGAACAAAAGAGAACTTCAAAGCAGCAGGTCGCTTGAGGTCCGTGGATTTAATGATGTCTCATGTCGTCCGGACAGCGGAGTTCAATCTCCTTCCTTCTTCCGTTGCTCTTTTTCTCCATCTTGATTAGGAATGGGCTTCTCTTCTGGTTAATAATGTTTCTCTGTATTCCCGGCCTCCTCTCTGTTCAGCATCTCCATCACTGACCGTCTGATGTATATCGAGCACAAAATGGCATTTCCAATCCGTTCGGCTGGATTTAGGCAGATGCCGGGAATTTTCAAGTCTGCCTAAAAAACAAACGCATCATTCAGAATTTGTTTCACTTAGTAGCAAGTAAACTAGATCTCTATGAGCTTTCTGCACTTATTACTGGAGTTTGATAAACATTCAGATACACTATTGTTTAAAAGTTTGGAGCCAATCATTTTTTTTTTATGTTTTTGAAAGAAGTCTCCTCTGCTCATTAAGACTGCATCAAAAATACCATAAAATTGGTGAAAAAATATTACATTTTAAAATAGCTGTTTTATATGTGAATATATATTTACATTTACATTTAGTCATTTAGCAGACGCTTTTATCCAAAGCGACTTACAAATGATTTGTATTTACAGTGTTGTCATAAAAAGGTCAAAACATCTATTTTTAGAGGCCTATTAACTTCGAAACAAAGCTACGAGGGCCTACAAGTGTCCTCTCTTTTTGTTTTCAAGAAATAATAATAAAAAAATTATACCAAATTTCTTACATTTAAATTCTAAATTCTAAAATTGAAGAATTTCATTATTTTAATAAAAAAAAAATTGAATCCGTTTTATTAAGAAAAAAATCATACCTGATATCATACAGGCAGTTGAATTCAGAAATCAAAAACATGCAAAAGATGCATATTCTAGTCATTATATGCATGAATTGCATTTATCTTGCATAATGTATTTTTAAATAAATTAATGCATAGGACAAAAAAAAAAAGAGTGGCACGTCATTGACTCAAATGCAGCTTTGAGACGCAAAGCACATGAGAAAATCCCACTCATGAGTCCCATTACATTTTTTGTGTGTGTGGTGATGCCAGCGGGCAGGGGGTACCTATGGGCTGGCTCCTATTGGGACTCATTTGGAGCAGACAGCTCTCAATGTGTTTATTAGGACTGTGATTGGGCCTCACTCCTGTGGGGAGGACCAGCCTACCCAATGCTGAATAGTCCTGATTGTGCTCAGCATAAATTGCCATCTTACTTGCTCAATGATATCAGAATCAGAAGAATGAGCTTTATTGGCCAAGTATGTTTACACATACAAGGAATTTGTTTTAGTGACAGAAGCTCCACAGTGCAACAGAAAGCCCTTTTGCTCACTCTGGATAAGTACAGTTCTTGGAGAGTGGGGAGGGTTGCACCAATGATTCTCTCAGCAGTCCGGACTACTCTCCGTAGTCTTCTGAGGTCAGATTTGGTAGCTGAGCTGAACCAGACAGTTATTGAAGTGCAGAGGACAGATTCAGTGATGGCAGAGTAGAACTGTTCCAGAAGCTTCTGTGGCAGGTTGAACTTCTTCAGTTTCCTCAGCAGGTCCTGAGAGATGGTGGTGCCCAGGAATCTGAATGACTCCACTGCAGTCACAGTGCTGTTCATGATGGTGAGTGGGGGGAGAGCAGGGGTGTTTCTCCTGAAGTCCACGATCATCTCCACAGTTTTGAGCATGTTGAGCTCCAGGTGGTTTATACTGCACCAGACAGCCAGCTCCTTAACCTCCTGTCTGTAAGCAGACTCGTCACCGTCCTGGATGAGGCCGATCAGTGTGGTGTCGTCTGCACACTTCAGGAGCTTGACAGACGGGTCTTTAGATGTGCAGTCGTTGGTGTAGAGGGAGAAGAGCAGTGGGGAGAGAACGCAGCCCTGAGGAGCTCCAGTGCTGATAGTACGGGTGCTGGATGTGTATTTTCCCAACCTGTCTGTCTGTCTGTCAGGAAGCTGTTGATCTACTGACAGACGGAGGTGGGGACGGAGAGCTGTGTCAGTTTATTCTGAAGGGTGTCCGTGATGATGGTGTAAAAAGCAGAGCTGAAGTCCACAAACAGGATCCTCACATAAGTCCCTGGTCTGTCCAGATGCTGCAGTATGAAGTTGTTTTGCTCTGTAGGCAAACTGCAGGGGGTCCAGTAAGGGTCCAGTGAGGTCCTTCAGATAAGCCAAAACCAGTCTTAGAGGCCACAGATGTTAGAGCCACAGGACTGTAGTCATTAAGTCCAGTAATTTTGTGTTTCTTTGGGACGGGGATGATGATGGAGCGTTTGAAGCATGAGGGGACTTCACACAGCTCCAGTGATCTGTTGAAGATCTGTGTGAAGATGGGGGCCAGCTGGTCAGCACAGGTTTTTAGGCAGGCTGGTGGTTGCTGGTGGGCCTGGTGCTTTCCTTCTTTTGTTCTTAATGAAGACCTGGCGCACCTCGTCTTCACTGATCTGAATTGTAGGTGTGGGAGAGGGAGGGGGGTTGCTGGAGGTGTGAATGGTTGTGTGGAGAGGTGTTCAGGGCGGGTGTGGGGTGATTTTTCAAACCTGCAATAAAACTCATTCAGGTTGTCTGCTAGTTGTTGATTCTCCGGAGTGCTGGGGGATGGTGTCTTGTAACTGGTGATATCTTTCATACCTTTCCACACTGAAGCAGAATCACTGGAAGAGAATTTGTTCCTGTACAATATTGTGCTGCACAATATTTCTGTGGAAACCGTGATGCTTTTTATTTTCAGGATTCACAGATGAATAGAAATTTCAAAAGTGTGTTAACATTTAAACGTCCTCACTGAATAAAAATATCAATTTCCTAAATACTCCACATTTTTGAACAACAGTGTATAAATCATTAAATAAAATAAACTTAGAATTAAATGAGTGTTGGCTCTTGTGATAAAGCATGCTGGCAATGTTGACATTTCTGCTGTTCATCCATCATAAGAGCTGAATCATGAGCCTGTGTGGAGCATCAGAATGACAGTTGGGTCCCGGTCACAGCTGGCTGAAGGCGTTATCTGTTGCGCAGCAGATGGGTCTGTCACATCCAGCCCGAAGGGCGTCTGACCCTCAGCCCTCACCAGTCCTCGACCCCTTATACGAGCCAGCGGGGTCTTAAAGAGATGGGAGGGTCAGTTAGGATGGCGTTAGAGAGGAGGCTGGTTATTGCCACTGATCTGAGACTAGTTTGTATGGGAGGAATATTGGCAAAGCATCAATACAAAACACAAAAACAATGACAGAAAAAAATGGTACTGGTGTCAAAATAACAGAATTTACAATGCAATGTAATAAAATATTAGCAAAGCATCAATACAAAATACAAAATAAAGAATATTACTAGTGGCAGAATTTGCAATGCAAAAAAAAAAAAGAGCAAAGAATCAAGGCATCAATACAAAAACAATGACAAAAATAGTACAAATAGTTGGAAAACAACAATTTGCAATACAATGAAATGCATTGCAATTAGCAAATTATCAATACAAAACACAAAAACAATGACAGAAAAAATGGTACTGATGTCAAAACAATTTGCAGTTCAATGCAATGCAATAAAATATTGGCAGAGCATTAATACAAAATACAAAAACAAAACGTGTTACTAGTGGCAAAATAACATAATTTGAAATGCAATACAATGCAATAAAATGACAAAGAATCTATACAAAAGGTAACAAAATATATATAGTTGCAAAATAACAGCATTTGAAATATAATGCAAAACACTGAAATTGGCAAAGCATCAATACAAAATACAAAACAATGAGAAAAATAGTACTGGTATTAAAATAACAGAATTTGCAATGCAATGCAATAAAATATTGGCAAAGTGTAAATACAAAATAAAATAAAATAAAATGGCAAATCAATACAAAAACAATGACAGAAAAAAAAATTGCAATATACAATGCAATGAATTGTAATACACTAAAACAAAATCAACGAAAAGAACGGCAGCATGGCAAAATAAGAGAAAATGCAACAATGCAATGCAATACAATGTATTAGAAGATACATAAGAAATATAATGCACAAGTCATGTGGACTGATGCTGTGATACTTGTGTTTTTGAGCTCTATTTCAAGGTCTTCCTCATCAAGCTGATTCTTCTGTTTCACAGGATGTTCATCTGTTGCTGCAGAATAACAAGAGAAAGCAGTGTGAATGAGTGAGACAGATGTGCTTATTCTAATTAGTTTGTTTGTGTACAGACACATAGAAGTACAACACAAACACTAAAACCCATTATGATCAATCACAGTGATGTGAACACGACTGCCGGATCAATAGCATCTCTGGCTTCTGCTGCTCTGATGTCCTGTAGACGCTCGAAGCTTTATAAATGGGACATAAAATCATAATCAAAGACACAAACATCATCTGATAACATTACAGCATGTTTGTCCTGATCGACCGCATTCATTCTTCAGGAAAAGAGAAAATAACGAACAAATAAATAAATCAGTGATTAATATCATCCTGGTACATACATTTTAACAAATGTAATTTATGAAAAAAAGAAGGACACAGAATATTAAATCTCCATAATGAGTCTGCAATATTAAATAATGATCATTTTTCTCTGTATGATTCTCTAAAAATGAAAAGCATTCTCCTAATTTCCAGCAATTAGCTCTGTCCATAATCCCCAAAGTGACCAATTAATTCTGAATGAATCTAAAGAGAAAAGAATCCGGGCCATTTTTAGCCAATCGTCTGGTTTTGGTCCGTCAGGAGGTTTCAGTCGATCCGTCTTGAGTCTTCATGAGCGTCTCGGCCGGCCATGGATTTAGTAAATTATCCATCCTCATGGCTTTTGATTTCATTTGTACGTCTGTTAGATTAGTTCTTAAATAATTTGTATTTATTTTTGTTTCAGTTAATAAAGCTTTGCATATCTTAAAAGCATGATTCAGTTCTTCCACATTTGCCTTCAGTGTGTGTTATCTGACAAACAGATTCTGAGGAAAATGTGAGCAGCGTTTGTCAGTGCAAAAGCTGCTGGATGAGAACGTTCAGCTGTATTACAAACATAAAATCACAATAACACAGGAAAAACTATTGAAATAAGCTAAATAAAACTGAGGTATGTGTGCTGTTACTGGTTGCTAGGGCGTTGCTAAGGTGCCATAGAAATTTGCAGTTGCCAAGGTGTCCAGGGAGGTTTTAGTGTGTTGCTATGCAGTTGCTAAGGTGTCCTGAGAGGTTTTAGTGTGTTGCTATGCAGATGCTAAGGTGTACTGAGAGGTTTTAGTGTGTTGCTATGCAGATGCTAAGGCGTACTGAGAGGTTTTAGTGTGTTGCTATGCAGATGCTAAGGTGTACTGAGAGGTTTTAGTGTGTTGCTATGCAGATGCTAAGGTGTCCTGAGAGGTTTTAGTGTGTTGCTATGCAGATGCTAAGGTGTACTGAGAGGTTTTAGTGTGTTGCTATGCAGATGCTAAGGCGTACTGAGAGGTTTTAGTGTGTTGCTATGCAGATGCTAAGATGTCCTGAGAGGTTTTAGTGTGTTGTTATGCAGTTGCTATGATGTTGTTAGAGGATTTATCATGTTGCTATGCAGTAGCTAATGTGTCCTGAGAGGTTTTAGTGTGTTGCTATGCAGATGCTAAGGTGTACTGAGAGGTTTTAGTGTGTTGCTATGCAGTTGCTAAGATGTTGTTAGAGGATTTATCGTGTTGCTATGCAGTTGCTAAAGTGTTCTAAGAGAAGTGTTCTTTAGTTTGTTGCTATGCAGTTACTAAGGTGTTCTAAGATATTTTATTGCGTTGCTATGCAGCTGCTAAATTGCCCCGGAGATTGTAGTGTGTTGCACTAGCAAAGCTGCAGCTGCAAAGGTACCCCTAGAGTTTATAGTGTGTTGCTATGCAGTTGCCAAGGTGTCCTAAGAGATTTTAGTGTGTTGCTTTGCAATTGATAAGGTGTTCTAAGAGATTTTTTGGTGTGTTGCTATGTAGTTCCAATGGTGTCCTTAGAGGTTTTAGTGTGTTGCTATGTAGTTCCAATGGTGTCCTTAGAGGTTTTAGTGTGTTGCTATGCAGTTGCTAAGGTGCCCCTAGAGTTTATAGTATATTGCTATGCAGTTGCTAAGGTGCACCTAGAGTTTATGGTGTGTTGCTATGCAGTTGCCAAGGTGTCTTGAGAGGTTTTAGTGTGTTGCTATGCAGTTGCTAAAGTATCCGGATAGGTTTTAATGTGCTGCTATGCAGTTACTTTGGTGCCCTTAGAGGTTTTATTGTGTTGCTATGGTGCCCTTTGGAAAGGAGCACTAACAATACTGATGCCTAACTTAAAAGAAACAACCAACATCAATACGTTTAATCAAACATATAGAAAAAAAGAGCTTACATAATGCAGACTGCAGGCAGGCTATAAACTCTCATTGTAAACCCTTCAGGCCAAACAACGATGGCGTCCATTTAACATTCAAACATTTGGAGCGTATTTGGTCGGAGGGCATTTCAGCTCATGATGAGGTCATAATTCCTGTGTAATGGCCCCGTCTCCAATGTTCTGTGATTGATGGACCCTCTTCAGGAGCTCAGTGGGCTTAATGGACACGTCTCAGTTCAAATTGCACTCAAGAGCTTTTGGAGGAGACCAAATGTACTGTGGATCGCCGCCAAACTGCAGCAGGTCTGGAGGAGCGCTAGAGCTTTACAGGACGGCACACTTGATGAATACTGCGAACTGAGGTTACGTTTGACCGTGAGCGATCTCTGTTTCAACAGAATGAGGTGATACGGCAGTCTATGCAGATGTACAACACTGATCCCATGATCTTTCACTTCATAAATCAGGCGGAATCACTGTGACCCTCTCAATGTCTATAGAAATGGAAAAGGATAAAATGCTTCCACTGAATCTTTCGCTAACATCTCATAGTACATTATTTTAGTACGAATCCAGCCGTCACTTCATAGAACGTAATCAAATTACTTACAAAATTATGTGACACTGCATAAAAGCCAGACTAAATTATTCCTGCTTTGACCAACCTCATATTCGAAAAGTATTCAGTTAAAATTGCTAATTGTAAATGTGTTTGTGCAGCATTCAACAATGTGTAAAAACCTAAATGCAGCTTCAAAAGCACTTCTGTGCCACCTCTGCAGTGTAAATTTAATCTTAAACAGTTGACAAAAAAGCACTCTGGCAACCACATTTCAATAAGCTAACAACAACTCAGAACACCTAAGCAATTGCATAGCAACGCCCCTGCAACCATCCAAAACATCATAGTAATTGCATAGCAACACCCTGGTAACAACCCAAAACATCCTAGCAGTAGCACAGAAATGCAACATGCAACCACATTTAAGAAACCCCCTAGCAACCGAATATATCACGCAGGCAATCAGCCAAAACTAGCAACTGCATGGAAACACCTTAGCAACCGCATAGCAACACCCTGGTCACCATTTAAATATCCCAGTAGCAGCAACCATCCAAAATATCCTAGTAACTCCATAGCAACACCCTGGCAAGAACGCCGTCCTAGCAGCAGCACAAAAAAACCGTCCTAGCAGCAGCACAAAAATGCAATATTCAACTATTCAGTAGATTTTAGCAACCCCTTAGTGACCAAATGTAACACCCTGGAAGCAACCCAGAAAACCATAGCTACCATCTTGCAATGTGCTAACAACTACTCAGAACACCTAAGCAAATGCATAGTAACACCCTGGCCGCCATCTACAGCAACCCAGTAATGGCAACCATCCAAAACATCTTAGTAACTGCATATCAACACATTGGCAACAACACAACCAATCCTAGCAGCAGCAGAGAAAAGCAACATGCAACTACTCAGTACATTTAGCAAACCACTATCAAACAAACATAATACCCTTACAACCACCCAAAACATACTAGTAACTGCATAGAAACACCCAAACAACGACATGCAGTAACAACACCCTTACAAGCATCCAAAACATCTTAATAACAACAAGAGCTACAACCTGGCAACAACTGAAAACACCACCCTTGCAACCACATGGCAACAGGCTAACAACCCAGAACCCAACTGAAAACACCAAAGCAACCGCATAGCAACACCATGGCCACCATCTAAACAGTAACTAGAAATGCAACATGCAACCACTCAGTAAATTGTATCAACCTCCTAGCAACCAAACATAACACCCTGGTAACCACTCAAAAAACATTAGCAACTGCATAGCAATGCCCTTGCCACCATCCAAAACACCTTAGCAACTGCTTAGCAACACCCTGGCAACCACCCAAAATATTCTAGCAACATTTTAAACAACACTCAAAACACCTTAACAACTGTATAGCAACGCCCTGGCCACCATCCAAAACACCTTAGCAACTGCTTAGCAACACTCTGGCAACCACCCAAAATATTCTAGAAACTGCATAGCAACATGTTAAACAACACTCAAAACACCTTAACAACTGCATAGCAATGCCCTGACCACCAGCCAAAACACCTTAGCAACTGCTTAGCAACACCCTGGAAACCACCCAAAATATTCTAGCAACACCCTAGCAACATGTTAAACAACACTCAAAACACCTTAACAACTGCATAACAACGCCCTGGCAACCACACAAAACATTTATACTTTATTTAGCAGATACTTTCATCCAAAGTGACTTATGAATGAGGGCAACGAGTGAGAATCATGACTTGAGCACAAACATATATTTTGCAACATGTAAAAATCAGTAAACATAAAAATCAAGGTTTAGCTGATAATTTGCTCTGATGTTTAGCAGTCAGTCCATTGCTCTCTGAATGTCTCTCAGAAACGCCCATCATTTGCATGTGCTCATGCAGAGTTAATGAGTTATTGTTAAATAGAATCTCTTTGAATAGATTCAGTCTCACACACTATTACCCATCCTCTGTTTGTTCTCCTCTTTTCCCCAAAATGTTCTAACATTATTTACATTCAAATAGCTTTCTAAAATGTGTTTTTTAACAATTAGATGCACAAAACAAAGATGAGAATAATTTTTGACCATTTAGATTGCTAAAGAAAAAAGTTATTAGAAATTGCTGGTAAATTTCAAGGAAATGTCAAATAACTCATTCAACTAATTGTGAAAGGTTCTGGTTGTAGGTTGTAATCTTGGTTATATTTACAACTTCAAAAATAAATAAAAATAATAATAATTACAGTGCCCAAAACTATTTTGCATAAGTATATAGGCATAAATAACAATAGCAATTATAAATATTACTATTAATAAAAAAAACCTCTTCAATGCATAATGATTTATTTTTGTAGTATATTGTAGTTATTTTATCAAAAATAGCTTTTGCATTAAATATAACCATAAAAATATTATATCAGTCATAATAAGGCAATATCAGTCAATCGATAAAGTAGTTGCAAACCGCATTTTATTGTGGACTGTAGTATGTTTATGTCAGAGCTGCACTTTAAATGAAAGAAAATATAAGATGCAATACTCGCCATTCAACAAAGACCTGGCAACCCGAGTGTCTGAGGTTCTGGTGTCCAGATCGCTGTAACATCCATCCTGACTGAAGCGTGTGGCGCTGACCCGTGAAAGCCCAGAATGAGGATTACACAACATATCTGCGCTCTCACAACCCTCGAGGTCTCGGCTAAAGGGATTCAGTCTTCCTCCCTCGGTGTTCTTCGCTAATAGTACAGTTCAAACAGTGGGAACATGGCTCTCTAATCCATTTACTGGCCTTTGCTGGGATCAAACCGAGGATCACGCTATGAGAAGTCAGCCTGGGCCTCTCCAAAGGGGATTTATGGTTCGGCATCTGGGATTTTGATCCAAAAAAATGTGGAATGCATCCACTTGCTGGCTACTGAGGATGAATGTCATAATTTAATAAAGTTATATTGAGTTTGCATCTGATTTTAGACATTTAGTGCATCAGTGTAACACTGTTTATGAGGAGAAAAGACACTGAATCCAACCTTTAAAGAATGCATTCAAGAACTCTTTTCATTTTGAATGTGAACAGCCATACAGGCATATTTATTGATATCAATGGATATTTATTGACTTACAATGCTTCTACATGTGCAAAACAAAAAAAACAAAAAACTTAAATTAATTAATTTAATTTAGCTTTAAATGAATGTATGTTAATGCAACAGCGTAATGCTGTTTGAGGGGAAAAAAAACATTACATTTCAAGAATACATTCAAGAATACTTTCCATTTTGAATGTGAACAGCCAAACAAGTGTGTTTACGATGGATATTCATAAAGTTTTAATGCTTTCCCATGTGCAATACGTAATTTGCTTAATTAATTCTTAATTAAATTTAATTAATGCATCAGTGTAATGCTGTTTATGAGGAGAAAGTCAATGAAATCCATCAATATTTCAGGAATACATTTGAGAAAACTTTCCATATTATATGTGAACTGCCACAAAAGTGTGCTTTATGATGGCTATTCATAAAGTTTTAATGCTTATACATGTGCAATGCTTAATTGGTTTAATTCTTAATTTAATTTAATTTAATACATCAGTGTAATGCTGTTTCTGAGGAGAAAAGCCAGTGAAATATATCTACAGTTCAAGAATGCATTTAAGAACATTTTCCATTTTGATTGTGAACAGCCAAACAGGCATATTTATGACAGATAATTTGTTCTTAATTGAATTGGATGCATCAGTGTAATGCTGTTTGAGGAATGAAATCTATCCGAAATTTCAAGAATGCACTGAAGAAAAGTTTACAATTTGATTGTAGATAAGTGTTATAACGGATATTCAACAGGTTCAAATGCATGCTTCTACATGCGCGATATACATACATATATGTATATAAAACATTTTTAAATGTAATTTAATGCAAGTTTATGAGGAAAAAAAAAATCCATCAAAATATTTTAAGAATGCATTGGAGAAAAGTTTCCATTTTAAATATGAATAGTCAAACAAGCATATTTACGATGAATATTCATTGAGTTTCAATGCTTCTAAATGTGCAAACCTGCTTAATTAATTCTCACATTCAGCAGGGAATGACAAGCAGACCTTCATCTAGAAACAACCTTTAGCTTTATTATCAGGAGAATCCAGCGGTTTATTAATCTACTGCTTTTTTATTACAAATGACCTTTCATACCAGTAATATCTTAATTGCTTAATTAAGTTGGCCTACAAACCTGCAACAGTAAGCAATATTTATTAAAGATCAGCTTAAAAAAAGGCCTTTCTCTGGCACACAATATTCATTCTTTTCTTTTTTAGGCTTAAGTACTGAAGCGAGCGCTGTCAAGCTTGGCCTCAGGAGCTGATGAGCTCTCGCATGCAAAATCTGGAGATTATAATATTATATAAGAACTCAAACTTTCAGAGTCTTCCTTCTAGTGCGGATTCACACACGAATCGATCAATAAATCAACAAGAGGAAAAACTTTATAAAGAGATTTGACTTCAGTGACCTTTAGATGATTTATTCAAAATCCGCTCTAGAATAACTAACGCACAACGAACAACATCTGCTTTATGTGTTCAAATATAATCATAAAAACAATGCATGATGTGCAGAAACAAGATGATGACCCATAATGCACCACTAAAAGTTATCTGACTCCACGTCACCTTCAGATGGTTTTACGACTCAATGGAACAATTAGGCGCTAATCGTTGTGCGTTTAGGTAATTGATTGCTTTAAAGGCCGAAGGCTCTTTTATTACTGACACTGTGCACTTTAATAGAGAATCCGATAGAGATGTGTGCAAGCTGAAGGCAGCGGCCCGAAACGCTACACAAACACAATCGAACGGCACACAACGCTTCAGGAATAACAACCATTCTGCAGCTCGTTTACCTGATGATCTAGGAAAAGAACAGCAGTGAGTGTCAGTTAGTCCACTGAAGAAAGCATGGCTGGATTTTTGGAGGGAAAAACATTTCAAATGTATCCTCAAAAATTCCTAAAGAAACAAAACCGCCAAATGAGTAGCTACAGTTGTCATGTTAGACCTGAGATTAAACCTGAGATTAACGGAGTTGTTTTCTCACGAGTAACAAGTAAAAATCTCAGTTTGACTGCTAGGAGAAACATTTGAGATATTAGAGATTATTTAATTTAATGTAATTTATAATAAAATGATGTTTAAACAATTTTAGAAAGATGTGCAGCAGATGCTGGATTTCAATAAAATACAGGCCATGATTTTGTAAACATATCAATTACAACATGACACAAACTGAATTGATTTGTCATTAATTTGTGACTTTTCACTTCATGTGTTCTATTGTTGAAATGAACAGTAAGTATATAAATAAATTAATAAATGAATGTTGCCTTAGCAATTAAGTAAAATAAATTCAAGCTGAAGTATTAAAATTACGGTAACACTTTATTTTAGGGTCTCTTAACTAGTTTCTTATTAGCATGCATATTACTAGAATATTAGCCATTTATTAGTACTAATTAAGTACATATTAATGCCTTATTCTACATCCCTAATCCTACCCAATACCTAAACTACCTTACTAACTATTAATAAGCAGCAAATTAGGAGATTATCGAGGGAAAAGTCGTAATTAATGGTGAATAAGTCTTCCCTATTCTAAAGTGTTAACAAAATTACTAATACTAAAACTGAAAGAAATCTAAATGAAAACCTAAAAAACCAAACAAACAAAATTACAAAAACACAATTAAAATAAAATCTGAAAATGTAAAAAATAGAAGTTAATTCAAATATTGATACATTTCGTTACATTAAAAAATATTAGATGAATAAAGTTACAATTTTAAGTAAAACAAACCCCCTAAAATTAACAAAATTTAAATTATATATAAAAAACAAATAAAGAAAATGTCCTTTAGAGAAAAAAACACTAACAACAATTCCATGTGCTCAGATTCATCAATATATCATAGTCTGCAAAAGTCTCAATATGAATTCAAATGTTTTCAGTAAATTCCTCAAAATGTCTTACTTTCTGATTCATTTGTGTCTATTTTTATTTCCCCAAAGGAATATTATGAGACACATCTGGAGTAACACATAACTAAGAAACCAATTACATTTCGTGAGCTATGAAAGAGTAACCTTTAAGCAATAAAATGTTCCTCCTGTTCAGTTTCATTTGTACCTGCAATTGGCATCTGTTTTGCTCCATCTGGGAAATTAACAAGTGTCGTGTATCTTAGCTAACAATCCTGGATCATAAGCCACTTCTGCTATGAATATAAATGATATACAATTCATACAATCAGTTCAAATTTACTACAAAGATTAATATATTTTCTAAGTTTCACCAAGGCTGCAGTTATTTGATCAAAAATACAGTAAAAACGGCAATTTTGTGAAATACTATTGATATAGCTGTTCTATGTGAATATGTTCAAATTAAATTTATTTCTGTGATAAAAGCTGAATTTTCGGCATAATTACTCCAGTCTTCACATTCATTAAAAATATAAAACAGGAATAACTATTTTAAAAGTTGGTAATAATTAGAACCAATATTAATAATCTGTCAAGTGTGTCATGTGTTCCCGCCTCTTGGTTTGTTTCCTGTCCTCGTCTAGTGTGATTATTAGTTAATTCTTGTCCAGCTGTGTTTGTGTAATTATCCTGTGTATTTATAGTCCTGTCCATTCAGTTTGATTTCATCTGGTCTACTCGTTACTCCCCGGTGTTCCTGTCTGTCAGCCTTGCCTTGACCTGATGTCTACATTAAAGACTGTTCATTTGAGTTTACTCCTCATCTGCGTGTTCTTGTATCCTCCTTGCTGTGTGCACCGTGACAATAACTGAGCTGCAAATCAGTATATTAAAATGATTTCTGAAGGATCATGTGACACTGAAGACTGGAGACTGAAAATTCAGCTTTGATCCCAGAAATAAATTACATTTTAACATATATTCACACAGAAAACAGCTATTTTAAATTGCAATAATATTTCATAATTTTACTGAAGTTTTGATCAAATAAATGCAGTATTGGTGAGCAGCAGAGACTAAAATATTAAAAGTCTTAACTATTATAAACTTTTAAAAATGAGTAGCTAATGGAAATAAATGGACGCTGACAGAATATTTTACAAGCACCGTCTTATACTAGTACACATTTATTTACAGCGGTAAATTACAGTGTTAACAGGTGTTCCAGTGGTAAGATCAGGATTCAGATGTTCTCCATCAACTAAACACCTGCGACAAACACGGATGAAAAAGAGCTTCAATCACCCAGAACAACAAAGCTAAAGTCTTTTCTGCTTATGCATAGAGTATTTGAACAGAAACTCATCTGAATGAGACTGAAACACAGAAGAGTCGCTGAATGAAACTCACTAATGAGCGAGAAGCAGCTGGAAACAGTTCATGATTAATGTAACTCTTTTGTCATTTCTGGCTTGATGCAATGAATACAGTACTTCACATACGTGGAGTTCAGGAGGAAAAAAAGATATAGCAACAGATGTTTTATATCCAGATGGTGTGTATATCTTCACAAAAAAATGCAGAAGTACAAATTAATGGATCTTTTTTGCAGCTTCATAAGCAGGTGTGACTGGTTTCATTGACATCATACAGGCTTTACAAGCAGATTTGGTAGATAATGCCCTGCTGCTCCATTAATGACCCACAGAAGAGACTCGGCCTGATCTGGAACTTCATTCCTAATGTTCAGGGAACACGTGTTATACAGGAACACTACATCATACGTCATACTCATGTATGTACAAACAGCTGTGAACCATAGTAAAATATATCAAATATAATAAGAACTAAAGTGGCTCAAATGGCAAACATTGCCTTTATCAACATCGACCAAAATCTCATGCTACACAAATATACAGACGCCAATGACTGACATGTGCATGCGTTGGAAGCGTGTGTTACCCAATTAACATATGTTCTTGTGGTAATAAGTGTTGTACAGTATAATACTTTTTGTTAATTGAAATAAAGTAAAAAAATATATAAATATTACATAAAAAAAACAACTTAATTTTTTTTTTATGTTGCCTTGGAGTACTAAAATTACTAAAACTAAAACAAATAATACATATATAAGATGAAACATTTTAAATAAGCATAAATAAAAGCACATAATAAAATTACAAAAACTAAAATTAAAAATGAAAACTGAAAATATAAATGAATATTAATAAATGTCATTTAATTGAATTAAAATATAAATATTATAGTACAATTACAAAAACAAACTAAGCAAAATAAAATAAAATAAGATTAAGACAAAGTAAAAATTAAAAAGCACAAATAAAAATAAATTAATGCTTAACAAAATTGACAAAAGTACATAATATAATTATAAAAAACTAACTAAAATAAAAATAAACTAAACTGAAACAAAATAAAATAAAAACACTTAATAAAAAATTAGCAATGTTGACTAAATTATATACAGTATATATAATTATAATTATATATAAGACAAAAATGACAAAATGAAAATCACAAATAAATGAGAAAATCACATAATAAATGAGAAAAATGTAAACTAAAATTAAAATTATATAAAAAAAAATAAAATAAAAATATTAATAAAATTTTCCAGCTTAATTGTTAATTGTTTAAATTGTTTAATTTAATTGTTTGAAGATAATCCTCCTGAGCAAATTAATTAAACTGTTTTCGTGTTCACAGCAGTTACCTGAATAACGAATTAAAGCAAACTCTAGCAACACTGCGCTCACAAAGCATCTGTCAAACATTGGCATCTTTGTTTGTGTATTTGCGTTCTCATTCTCACATACGCTCACACATGCACACATTAATCAACATAATTAATAAGAGCATTTCATCTGGCATCATGGCAGTTGAGCAAATCCAAACTACAAAGTCACTTTACTACAAAGTTTTGCCAAGTTTCTTTTGCGAAGTGACCCCTGCGTTTAAAACTCAGGACGATGAAATGGAAAACACGAACCGATGAGGTCTTCAAGCTTCAGAAATCAGATGCACCACCTTGTTCTCGCCAGAAATGCCTGGAAAAATAGAAGAAATCCAATCCATCTGGATTTTCCCCATGGAAAAGTCCTACCAAAACATCGAAAAAGCCAAAAACCAATGAAGTCTCTAATACATTTAGATGAGAAGCCCAGAATCTGAAATCATCAAGACTATAGACACAACACAATGTCCCGCTGGGCAGAAAAAAATCGGACTGGACATGCCTGGAAAGTAGAAGAAAGGTCTGTAAATTAATTTCCGAGATACTCCATGGCCAAACCAAAACATTAAGACACAAACGCCAACCGAAAAGTAGCGCTGGAGTCATCGTGAATAGAAAGGACAGTAGATTTATCACAAAAACGCAGTCTCTGTTTGCATTTGAACATATTTACACACGCTTTTTTCTTCTCTTTTCATTTCTCTTTTATGATATTTTCTGCTTTCTACATTTGGTCTGAGTTTGTTCCGGCTGGGATGGTCTCCGGGCTCCATTACGCTTTGCTGTCGTCCTGTTTTGTGTGGATGCTGTTGTCCGTGTGGACCTTGATCTCGATCAAGTCTGGCTTTAGCACCTCCTTGCCATTCTCCTCCTTCAGCGGGAGCTTCCTGCAGTCAGAATCAGTGGCATTTAGTCACCATTAACTCATCCAACATGTTTTGTGACACAAACGGGGCCGAACGTCTGACAACAGAAGGTCATGCATCTCATTAGCATGCAAATGTTCTACGATAACAGTCACACGGCAAACTGAAAATGTAAGTGGCGTCTGTACATCAGCTGATCATGTTGATGCAAAAAAACAAAGGCTAAAACTAACATTTTGCTACACCTGTCAATGGCTGGTGACTTTTGAGAAATCGCATCTAATTGACCCTTCGCAGGGAGTTTGATTGACAGGTGATCTGACCAATCTTAGCGCAGAATCTGCCTTTTTATTTTTTGTCCGACAAACCAACCAGACAGGAGAGTAGATTAATGTCTGTGGACTTTTTTTAAATGTCTTCATCAAGTCTGTTTTCGCTGCGTGTTTCAAAGCAAAGCGCTCACATTGTCCATGCCATAAGCTTGTGATCCGTTGTTTTTCTCGCTCCTCAGAATGACTCCGTTCACACTGAATGAATGCAGTGAACTCATTTATTGCACATGCTGTGGGTTTAGCGCACGTTTGGGAACGGCCACCAGTTATGCTTTATTTTTGCGGCAGATGATTATAGCATTTCACTAAATTGGTAGTGAGATGTTTTTGTAAGCATGTTTTCACTGAGAGATAGCAGTTTAAATGCATTTCTGTTTTGAGCTGCGCGCTCTGAAGATGACCAGTAGAATGAAGCTTTTGATAGCAGGCTTTTATTCAATGGGATTTAACTCATCATTTATCTCATAGCCTATAGAATACGCTTCGTTATTTATACAACATAACGTTAATATTACGACTTATAGGCTATCTTTGAAGGTTCATATTAGTAATTAATAGGTATTAGTAGTTTGGAGGTCAAATATGCCTTGAGCATTAGTAAACCGTTGCTAAGGCGTTCAGAGTGGTTGCTAGGACAGAACAGACTGAAGGACAGTACTGAGTTTCTTGTTGTATTTTAACAGATCTAAGAGCTTTGATTAGAGTAAAAGATTGTGATCTCGGGTACTACTGAACATAAACTACTGCTGAAAATTTGGGGGTTGGTATAATTAATTGATGTTTATGAATTAAGGCACATCTGCTCATCAAGGCTGCATTTATTTGATCATAAATGCAGTAAAAATTGTGAAATATTATTACAACTTCAAATATCTGTTTCCTAAGTTAATATATGTTAAACTGTAATTTATTTCTGTGATCTGCAGCTGTATTTTCAGCATCATTACTGCAGTCTTCAGTGTCACATGATCTTCAGAAATCATACTGATTTACTGCTCAAGAAACATTTCTGATTATTATCAATGTTGAACACACTTGTGCTGCCCAATATTTTTGTGGAAACCGTGATAGATTAGATTTTTTTAGGATTCACAGATTAATAGAAAGTAAAAAAACAACAACATTTATTTGAAATATAAATATTTTGTAACATTATAAACATCTTTACTGTCACTTTTGATCAGTTTAATGTGTCCTTGATGAATACAAGTACTAATTTCTTTTAAAATAATCGTATTAACCCCAAACTTTTGTATGGTTAGTTGATTAAATATAAACTGTAATGGTCCAAACAGCCTGTATAGTCTCTAGCTCTTACTCTGGCTCTGTCAGAGGAGTCGTCTCATTGGGTTCGTGCACTGGACTGCCGTCGTCCTGGTTAGTAATTCTCTCTTCTTCAGTTCTCATCTCCACGATGGGCTCCTTCGAGCCATCAACCCTACTCACACAAACACACATGCAGGTGTCCATCACACTAAAACACACACAGCAACACAAGAGCACACTGGGAATGTTCAGAATGGCACAATAACAAACTACTATTTCAGCTGTTTCACATACTTACTGTTTATCATTGCATAATGTCTTAAATACTAATTTTAGCTAGTGCATACTGCATTAAAGGAAAAGTTCTGCCAGAAATGAAAATGCGCTCACCCTCAGATCATTCAAGATGTAGATGAGTTTGTTTCTTCATCAGGTTTGTAGAAATGTGTCTCTGCATCACTGTCTCAGCAATGGATGCTCTGCAGTGAATGGGTGCCGTCAGAATGAGAGTCTGATAAAAACATCACAATAATCCACACCACTCCAGTCCATCAGTTAACATCTTCAGAAGATAAAAGCTGAAACAAATTCATCATTAAAACATTTGAACTAAAATACAAGTCTGTAATCCAATGAAACAGTCCATCTCATGTTGTCTCTCACATCAAAATCCAGCCACATATTAGTTTAGAGCTGTTTTGGACTGTTTTTTGAATCTGTGCAGATTTCTCTCCTGATTCAGACCAGAACACTTTTTCACTGGAGGAAGAGTTATTATGGATTATGGACTCGTATTTTAGTTAAAGCATCTTAATGATGGATTTGTCTCAGGTTTTGTCTTCTCCAGATGTTAACCCTCTGGGGCCCGCCGTATCGCCGGCGATACGAACTCGGTTTTTTTACGATAAGTGCAAAAGACACTAAAAGTACTCTGTTGATTTTGGTCACACAAATAAGTGTTATACATCAATCGAAACTGTTAAGTGTCTACTTTTTTTTGAGTACACTCACGATTACAACAAAACTTTGTGGTTTTGGAAAAAAAAAGAAAACCAACAGGATGCGCTCTCTGTCTTCTCCGTCTCCGCGATATGTTTATAGTAACGGGTCACTAAAATGAAGTGTAACTCAGCGAATACTCAACACAGAAACATGAGAGTTATATCTATAGAAAGCCTAAAGTGTCTGCTTTCAAACGAAGTAAGTGTTATCGAAAACAAATGTTCTGTGATAAAGTAATCAGTATGAAACCGACACCATGTTCAGTCTGTCCAGTCTAACTCATTATTTCTAATGAGATCCCGCCCCCTCGTGTTCACATGTAAATAACCACGTGACGCGCGCGCGCTTGGAGACGCCCAACAACAAACACACAGTCATGAGACTCCTTCATCTCTGCTGCTGCTCGTTTCTGGAAGGAGACGCGCTGAGTAAAGGCTGGATTTACCTCAGAATAAGTGCCAGACTTCATACAGAAGATCGATCTGAGTAAGTAATGCTTCTTTTTTGCTTTAGTTAGCGTGTTATTGTGACAAACTTGAACGCGTTTAGTTGGGTTTTTCCCAACCGACAACATGATGAATGCTACGCATCTAAGAATGTTTAGGAGAATATTTAATGTTCACAAATAGATTTAATAGCGTGCTAAACAATAACAATTAGTTTCTCAGATATAAAATATCCTTTTTTAATGGTACAAAGTACATCCTTTTGTGGTTCATACGTGAGTCTATGGCTGCAGAATCATAACAGCTAACGTTACTATAAAACCATACATACTAGACTGTATGACTACAAAATCATAGTTGTTTTTTCCCAAACTGTAATTCCAGACTACAGTGTTTGAATATGATGGACAATTTATTGTATTTAAATTTCTTATGGCAGGATGATGTTTTAATGCTCTATATAAAACAATAAAAGTAATATGAGAGTACATTGTAACATGATGAATGCTACGAGTCTAAGTATGTTTAGAACATGTTTATTATTAATAGCCTACTCTGTTCAAAAATAGATTATAATAGCATGCTAAACAATAATAGTTTCTCCGATATAAAATATAATTTTTTATAGTACAAAGTGCATCCTTTTGTGGTTCACATCACAGCATACTTGAGTCTAGTGCTGCAGAATCATAACAGCTGCTATAAAATCATGCATACTAGGCTATATGACTACACAATCATAGTTGTTTTTTCCCCAAACTGTTGTTTTCATGCTCTATATAAAACAATAAAAGTAATATGAGAGTACATTGTAACATGATGAATACTACGAGTCTGTTTAGAACATGTTTATTATTAGCAGCCTACTCTGTTCAAAAATAGATTTACTAAACAATAATAATTCATTTCTCAGATAGTAAATGTCTTTTTTGTGTATGATAGTACAAAGCATGCATGAGTCTATGCTCACAAATGTTTTTTTTTTGGTTGTTTGTATTTTTTTGGATCAGGTACCTGAACCACAGATGAATCCTGATGACTTTCTTCAAGATGTTTTCCTCTGAGAGCGCTGTACCAACATCAGATGGTCAACTACACTGATATTCTATGGTAAAACAAGATCCTTGGCTACTGATTGTGTTTTTTTCTTCTTGAATCCATGGAAATAAGTAAATATCAGGTATTTGTTTCACTTGTTGAACAGAATCTGTTGCAGGAATAACTCAAAGTCTGTTCACATCTCTGTGGTTAGATCAGTGCACAATAATGTGTCTTTGACCTTCATTATGTATGTTTTGATTATACTGTGTTGTAAATAAAATACAAATCATTTAAAAACCCAATTTTTTCAGTCTCCTCACACTGTCTGTCTTACCTGCCTCAGTCACAGTCACACTGATGGGCCATTAGCAGCTTTAGGGGAGGGCCCTTTGTCTCTCAGGTGAGAACCACTTAATATTCAAGACCATTTCCACTCCCTCGCATATTGGCTTTAGATCGCAAAACATGTCTTTAAAAATTTAAATCAATATATTGTTTTCTGTGAATGAGTAAGCTGAATGATTTTCACATAATTGTGAAGTAAATATTCTAGCTTACAAGACTGATTACTCAAAAGTCTTATTCAGGACGATTTAGTGTGGCTTTTATGGCCTTATTTCAGCTACATTATTTTCCCCAAAACTTACTAACCACGCATAATGTTTTTTTTCTAAGAAATGCAGACATGTACATCCATCTTGGTCACATATTATTGTAGCACAGTTTGTGCTGAATACAAAAAAAATTACATGTTGGTCAATAGTATGATTTAAGAAGCTGAAATAAGCACAAATATCAGGGCATGTCAACACATCTCAAGGGCCCCAAAATGACCTCAGACCCCAGAGGGTTAACTGATGGACTGGAGTGGTGTGGATTATTGTGATGTTTTTATCAGCTGTTTGGACTCTCATTCTGACGGCACCCATTCACTGCAGAGCATCCATTGCTGAGACACTGATGCAATGCTACATTTCTCCAAATCTGATGAAGAAACAAACTCATCCTAATCTCGGATGGCCTGAGGGTGAACACATTTTCAGCAAATTCATTTTTTGTGTGAACTATTCATAAAACATTGTTTCCATTCTGAACACAATCGTCTACATGTATCTATTAAAGATGCTTTAGTTTAAAAAGATGCTAAGGCATGTTATAATGTCCTTACTTCTTCCTGCACTGTTAGACAGATATAAATCTCAATCTCCAGAGATTTAATTTTGACTTCTGTCTCAGTGCTAATCACACTATAGCGAGTGCTTCAACCGTTTATGTGAGTAATAATATCTGAAAGAATCTTCCATAAGATGATTATGACAGTACACCCACCAACGATGGACTTAATGCGTCGCTAATGCAAACAGATCAATAGACTCTGGCTTTTATTAGCAAATGATCTCATAAGGTCTGTCTAATGCTAAAGAAAACAAACCATCTGTCTGATCATTTACTGAACTCACTCAGCAGAACGTTATCAAACGAGCCCATTACTGCATATCTATATGTGCATATTATTAATAGCGTTTAATGGTAATGGGAATATATGATGAAATAATTAACTGTAAATTGAGGGTGGAATTCAACCCTCATTATTAGATAATGACTGTCAGTTTCTATCAATCATCAGATTCAGAGGAGACAGATGATGACTTCGTTAGCAGCCCTTCAAATGTGAATGTTAAAATTATTATAAAATCATTGGAATTATGCTAAACGATGCAAACACAGTGTCACAAAGACAACGTTACTCTAACGTTTTTTCAACCAAATGTCTCTCAGTGACTGTTCAAATATTTGGGGTCGGTAAATCTCTGAATTTGTTTAAAAATACAGTAAAAATTGTGAAATATTATTGCAATGTAAAATAACGTTTCATTGTGAATGTGTTAAACTGTAATTTATTTCTGTGATCAAAACTGTATTTTCAGCATCATTACGCCAGTCTTCAGAGTCATGTGATCTTCAGAAATCATAATAATATACTGATTTGCTGCTCAAGAAACATTTCCGATTATTATCAATGTTGTGCTGCCCAATATTTTTGTGGAAATTGTGATGCATATTATTTTTCAGGATGAATAGAAAGTTCAAAATAACAGCATTTATTTGAAATAGAAATGCTTTGTCTTTTTTGATCAATTTAATACATCGTTGATGAATAAAAATTATTTTTCCAGCATATTAAACCTTCAAACACACAAAATCCTTCAGATTTCAAGGAGATGCTTCGATGTTGATTGAGAAAACAATGTTAGAACAACGTTTTAAACTAATCTAAGTTTACGGGTTTAAGCTGGTCTAACCGTTCTTCTACGATGACCAGCTGCAAAACATTCATCAAACCATATCAATGTGACCAATAGAAGCCAGCTCTCATGGCTGTTTTTTGTTAAAATATGACTGACATGGTCACAAACAGTCATGCATCACATAAAACGAAAGATCTAGTGCAATGAGGAGCGCATGAGTGAGACAGACGGACCGAGAGTCGACGGCACTCATGCAAACGAACGCTGATGAACTCACAGATAGGCTGCTTTGCCCTCCTCCAGCTCTTTGCTCTTGCCGCTGGTGGAGGTTTTCTTGCTGCAGAGCTTGCGTGTGATGCACATGAGCAGGCCACAATGACGCAGGAAGAAGCAGCTGATGTCCACCAGCACCAGCAGCAGAAGAAGAGCCGCCACGCCGAGCCCCACCACCGCGCTGAGGCCCAGGCCGCTGAACAGGGAGTCTGCTGAGACCGGAGAGCAAAACACACTCAACAACCGCTCAGATCCATCAGCACGACTGAAAACACACCGATGGAGATGAAGACAACAGCTCAGAGATTCAGACGTTTCTTCATGATCACGTTCTGTTTGTGTCTGAGAGAGACGACAAGGTTTTTAACATCTCTGTATTGTTCAGTGACAATTTTATGGGAACAGTGAATTTTATAACATGCATAAAATGTCCAAATGTTATCTATAAATAAGAATAAATGCAATGCACAACAAACTAATTGTCAATTTAGTGTAAACACCGCTGACAGATTTGTTTTGCCATATACTTCCATTATGCTTTTTTTTTTTTGCCAGGGTCGATCATTACTATATTTGAAAATATTTATTTATTTATTAAAATTTGGTCATATTTTGGAAAAAAAATCACACACATAAATGCAATCAAAGTTCACATGCTAAAAAAAAAAAAACATTTGCTGATTTCCACTAAAAGCATATAATTACTGTAGCTATCGGCAGAAAACAAACCTTTTAAACGATTTCTCAGTAATCACAGGTTCAGAGATGTGACTGTTTCTGATGTGTTTAGTCCACATCTCTTCCCGTATTGATCTGAAGTTAAAGCTTAAGGACATGATTCTGCAGTCCATCTTCAAGTTGTTTTGATGCGTTATGGATGAAGGCATCAAAGATTCACACACAACGAGTTAGAAATACAAAGAACCAGCGGAGACTGACATTTACCTTCATATTACGGTTTATCGAGCGAATACGTGGACTGACCTGCAGCGTAAACACCATCTGAGAGCATCTAAATGTCTATTAATGTACTGCAGACACCTGAAGCACTGATTGATTAGAAGAAAGCTCTTAAATATGGGAAACCTTGAGTGAACATCAGTGCCCTGAACATCTTCAGAGGGTTTCATGGATTCTTATCAAAGAGAGAAACGCACAGAGCAACAAACGCATAATTCATGTTCAGTGCTGGATGAAGCAAACAGAAATCAAACTTCAAAATGCTAACTTTTGCACAAATATTTAATGTCACTTCAGTTAAAGCAATAGTTCAGCCAGAAATGGAATTAAGTGGTCATCCAAGATATAGATGAGTTTGTTTCTTCATCAGGTTTGTAGAAATGTGTCTCTGCATCAGTGTCTCAGCAATGGATGCTCTGCAGTGAATGGGTGCCGTCAGAACAGAGTCCAAACAGCTGATAAAAACATCACAATAATCCACAACACTCCAGTCCATCAGTTAACATCTGGAGAAGACAAAAGCTGAAATAAATCCATTATTAAATTGTTTTTAACTAAAATGCAAGTCCATAATCCATGGTCTGAATCAGAAGAGAAATCTGCACAGATCAAGCACCGTTTACAAGCCAAAACAGCTCTAAACTTTAGCTTTTGTGTTCTCCAGATGTTAACTGATGGACTGGAGTGGTGTGGATTATTGTGATGTTTTTATCAGCTGTTTGGACTCTCATTCTGACGGCACCCATTCACTGCAGAGCATCCATTGCTGAGACAGTGATGCAATGTGGATTTTCAGCACATTTTCATTTTTGAGTGAACTATTCCTTCATCTTAAAGGGAAGTCAATGGCTGCCGTCAACTGTTTGGAACCCAACATTCTTTAAAATATCATATTTTTTGCGCAACAGAAGAAAGAAACTCATACACTTATTTGGAACAACATGAGGGAGAGTAAACAATGACATAATTTTCATTTTTGGGTGAACTGTCCCTTTAAACACTAACCAATCAATAACAAAAGAGAGTGATTGGTTTTCATTGAGGTACTTTGAAAGTTGAAATCTGAGGATGTAGCGTGTTTCTCATACTGTATCTTCATTTTAATCAATATTCAGCTACAGGTTTAATTGCTGGCACTTTTTTTTTTTTTTTTTTTGTAGAGGTTTATGTGCATGTAACTCATTAGTGAATCTGATGTGATTAGATTGTCAAAATCAATTAACACCAGTGATTTTAGAACTCAACTTAAGAAGTTTAAAGGGGTCATCGGATGGCCATTTTACACAAGTTGATATGATTCTTTAGGGTTTTAATGAAAAGTCTATAACATACTTTGGTTAAAATTTCTCAATGGTAGTGTAAAAAACACCTTCTTTACCCTGTCAAAATCAGCTCTGTTTTCAGCACGCTGTTCTAGTCCATGTAGCTTTAAATGCTAATGAGCTTTGCTGACTCCGCCCTTCTCTTCCGTGGACTGACGAGCAGACCATAGATATGTGTAGATTCCCTATTCGACCGCTCCAGATACGTTGACGCGTCAGCCATCTCGCATTCACCATAATAATCAATGAATATCCAAAGATATACAAGCGTATAACTTGCTGTTGTAGACGCACACAGTCAATGCGCTCAAAGATTCGTTCCAAAAATGGTGGATGGCTTACGTATCGCGGCCCATAGAAACAGTCTATAATGAGACATCTAGGTAATATATGCCTATGGAGCATACTAAACTTCAGCCGTGAAACTGGCTAACTAGCACATTATCAGGAAAGGTGAATTGCAAAGATTCATAAAAACCCTTATACTCACTTCTGTAGATGAAGCTGGATTACGAATGATTAGTGCGATCATAGACGCATTTATGTAGATCGGGGATCGGCGCATTCACTTTTCAAAGCGAAAGTAACGTTAATCCTCTGTGTCTTCAGCGGCTCAGATGTCAGGAGTAAATGACAACTGCTATATTCATTATTACATCCAACAACTAAACACTTCAATCACTTAATCAGAGACATCTTGTCTTCCCCTGCACCGGAGGCAGACAGCTCCCAGCTCACTCAGGGCGGGTCTAAGGTAAGACGGTCTTGTCAATCAACTCTCGTGGGAGGGGCCTGTACAGAACTACATCATTCTGACAGGACTCTCAGAACAGCCTGATTTGAGAAAGGAGATTTTAAAATATGGATTAAAAAAAAAAAAACACTGGGTGGATTTTTATCATTATAGGATGGATGTGTACACACACTTCCAACACACATTTATGTTCAAACAACTTGTAAAGTGAATTTTGCATCCGATGACCCCTTTAAAACTAAAAATAAACCACCAAAAGCAGGAGTTGTAATGGAATAAAACTCACTATGGGAAATAAAAACAGACACAAATCTATAACATAAACGTGAAGTTCTTTTTTAGTCTTTTTGATAATACAAAGCTGTAAAAAACTGCCCTCCGAAACGGCAATGAACTTCAACCAGCAAAACAATATTTTCATCTGTATGTGAAACATAGCCCTCATATGAGTTATTTTTATTTCAGTTCCACTAACATTATCTGCCAATAGAGCGCCAAATGACTCACAAAAATGGCCCTGAGCACCGCTGAAGTAACTGTCCTGTATGAAGCATCGCTATCATACAATATTATATAGAGCCAAATGTCCATATCATCATATTCATGCCCACGCAGCGTTTTACAGCCGCCGTCTGCTGACCTGAAAGCAGCGATCTGTTCCTCCACTAGTGAACCGCCTGCTGTCTGCTGCTGACTACTAAGGGCTCGTCACAGGAGAAATATATGCACTTGACCTCATATACTGAGACAGATTTTAACCTAAAATCTGTTCATTTATCCTTAGAATTCACTACCCAGTAGTATCCAGTATTATATAGTGTTAAAATACTGATTGTAAAATAATATTTCTGATAAAAATCAAAAGATTGTAGAACGTTTTGCTAAAATTGAGGTTTATCTGAAAGCATCATATGACTTCAGAACAGTGTTATTTTAGTGTATGTCATATACTATTATTATTTGTTTTTGTCTGAATTAGATTTTATTTCTATATGTTCTGTTTTCACTTGAAAGTTTCACACTTATACATAGGCAGCATTTCTAGTTTTCATTTAGTTGTTTGTAAATGAAAGCTTCATTTAGTCATTAAGTTGAAGTACTAAAATGACTAAAACTAAAAAAAATGCAATGAAAAGTAATACATAAATAGAAAATAGAAATACTAAATAGAAATGTAAAAAAATGAAAACTAATAAACATGACAAAAATAAATTGCTGAAACAAACTGAAATGAAAATAAAACCAAAAGTAAAACTCATTTAAAATATATTTATACTATAATAAATTCCCTTTATACGGTAATGGGGAAAATTTACAGTGTTAAATAATTCAATTAAATATTAGAATACACTAATACTGAATACTAACCACTTTACTGTAAAGGGGAAAAGATAACAACATTAATTAAATTGAATATTAGTACTATAATGAAATAGATTTGTATAGTAATATTAGTAATTTAGTAATATTTTCTGCACGGCACAATTTATGGTGAATTAAAAATAAAATACAATAATTGTAACTAAACTAGCTAGCTTTGTTTCAGTTTTGCAAAATATAATGTCTTCCATCTTTCTTTTGATTTTGAGGTGACACATACTGCACGAGATTCAACTGTTTCATGTTCTCCGCTTCCAGAAGGACTGCTTGAGTTTGTCTGGTGAAGCGAGTAAAGCGGCTGCTGGTGTCTCATGAAGACAGATCAGCTCCTCAGACGGCATCAGCCAATCACACTGCAGCACTTCTGATCTGACCTGATCTGATTGGCTGCAGGCGTCTCATCTCTACCTGATCCACCATGACTTCACTGTCTTGATCAAACGTCCCTCAGACTAACGTATCGGTTTATGAGGACGGCAGGAATACGGATGAGGAAAGTTTCCAACGTCTCATGAGTCTGTTTAATAAATCATGCTGAAGTCCACATACTCACACGATGAACTACAGTAAGAAACGACACGCTTCTGCCTGCTGTATGACGCCAGACAAAGTTTTCAGCGGCCACGGTAGTGTTTTGTATTTGATGTTTATTAAGGAATCCTGTCATTAGCTGACTGACCTGCTGGACTCAATTACTATTTGTATGGCGCACTATCATCCATCTCTCAAATCAGTCCTTTCTGAACAATGTTATCGTCAATTAAAACTGAAACTATGAAAAAAATATAATAGTTTTTGTTATAAAAAAGCAATAAATTATATTATATAAAAGCAAGAAATTATATTTTGCATTAAGAAAATAAAACCTGTTATAGATTTATTAAGATTTTTTTAGCATTGGGACATTATTATTATTATTATTATTATTATTATTATAATACTACTACTAATTATTATTATTATTATTAGAGAAAATAAAGGATTTAATCCTTTTTTAATTTTTTAAAGGAGAAAAACGTATTACTGAAAAGAAAAACAAACAAAATAATTTCAGTTAGTTGCCAAGGGAACATTTCTAATTTTCATTTGGTTTAAGCACTAAAATTATTCAAATGTAAAAAAACAATTATACAAATCACAAAAACAACAAAATTGCTAAACAAACAAAAATTTTAATTAAAATCTTAAATTACTATAATATGAACTCATTACTGTAATGAAGAACAAAATAAATATTTAATATTTAATATAATATTTATATATAATATAATATGTAATATTTTATATAAATACTTTGTAAATATTTATACAATATTTAAATTGCGAAGGATTAATACTTTAGTATTTGCAGCACTGCCCAATTTATGAAAAAAATAAATAAAAAATCACCATTTATCAAAGTAATTTCATTACTGAAATGGGGAAAAATTACAATATGAATTCAATTAAAGTAGTTACATTAATACAATATTTAAATGTTAAATAATTTATACGTAGTATTATTTGCTGTACTTCTAATTAATGGAGATAAAAAAAAAAACACACAAAAAAAACTAATACAAAAATGTATTCACCATAAAAAAAAATCCATAAAAGTAAAACATTTTGATGGTCCAAAAACAGGCTTAATTTTTGCAAATTATAATGTAATTACAATTATAATTTAATACAAAAAATAAATAAATTACAAAACATCAAACATGCTAAAACAAACTAAATCAAAATGAAAACAGAAAGCATTCGAATAAAACTAAATCTACGAATAAATGCTAAAATAGCTTGTGAAGCTCCACTTGACCTACTGTAGGATGCATATCAGAAGGTCGCTCCCTATGTAGGGTTTATAACAGAGTATATGCCAAATGGGACACAGCCGAACTCTGGATAATAAAAGCAATAATAAATTTGACAGGATTCAGCCCTAGATCCAGAGCGGATGTACCTGTGATGTCGGGTTTCTGCGGCATGAGGAACTGGAAGAAGGTGGGCTCCGACAGGCCCTTGACGTTGCGTGCCGTTATCTCCACGCTGTAGCGCGTGTTCCACTGCAGCGGCTGCAGCAGCGCGAAATCATTCACGCCGGGAACCAGCTTCGTCATCCACTGCTCCTCTTTATCCTGCACACACACACACACACACACACACACACACACACACACACACACACACACACACACACACACACACGTTTGTTTCTGTGAATTGTGGGGACTTTCCATAGACTTCTATTACTTTTATACTGACCAAACCATATTTTCTGTCCCCTAACTCTAAACCCACCCCTTACAGAAAACCTGTTTGCATTCTTACACTTTCAGATAAACATCATTTACTAATTTTAATAATTTTTTTCCCTCGTGGGGTCCACACTTACGTCTGGTCAGCTATCCTTGTAGGGACTCTCCATAGGTGTTATGGTTTTTATTCTGTACAAACCGTATTTTCTGTCGCCCTACACCAACCCTACTCCTAAACCTACCCCTTACAGAAAACTTTCTGCCTTTTTAATTTGTCTAAAAAAAACTAATTCTGTATGATTTATAAGCTTTTGTACCCATGGGGACCTCAATTTAGGTCCCCACCGTGACACGAGTCCCCATGAGTCTGTGTGTATTCAGTTTTAAGTCCCCACCTGAATAGAAAAACAGGTACACACACACACACACACACACACACACACCTGGACTCGTCTGCTTCTCACACAACGGAACACAGGACTTCAGAACACTGTTATTAGAGCGTCACAGAGATACAGAACCATTAAAGCTTCTGTTCATATTTTAAATTAGATTTTATTTTTATATTTTCTGTTTTCACTTTAATTTTAGTTAAAGTCAGTTTGTAGTAGTAATTTAGTTAGACATTTTTTTTTTAAATTGACAAAAATGCACATGTAGTTTTTATAAATTTTATTCATTAATTTTAGCTTATTTAATTTGAGTTATTTCAGACCTTTTTGTTATTTTCAACAGTTGTTTTCTCTGTGTTGCATTTGGCAGCAGTTATTATGCATTGTTTTTTTAAATTATTGTATTTCACTTTATTTTAATTTTTTTCATTCATTTAAACTATTAATATTATTTAATGGTTTTGGTTTAAGTTTAGTTTTCAAGCATTTAATCGAAAATGTTATTAAAAATAAATTAAATTATAAATATTTCCATGACATATAAATATGTATACTGTATGTGTATTTCTTAATTATATGTTTATATGTTTTATTTTTATTTTATCTTCAGTCTTCAAATGGATATTTATGAGGAGGATGAGAAAACAACGACAGGATTTTAATTTCTGTCTGAACCCTTCGTCTCCATTAGTTCAGCAGTATGATGTCGCATAGAAAACAATATTAAATGAGACAGAAAATGAACAAAAACTAAGAGCAAAAAAGATCTAAAGGAGGAATAAAGAATGAATGCAAAGGCAGAAAGTTTAGACTCATCCTGACCTGATATTTATGGAAGTATCTGATCTTCTTCACTGCGGGAATCGCTGTATTTCAGTAAAGCACTTTAAGGAGATTTCACTTCCCATAAAGCTTTGCAGACTGAGCTTCAATCTCATACAAACACCAGCAACTTCAATCAGATTTCTCAAGTGATTGATGGAAACACGTTTTCATTGTTTGACGGAGATAATAGTGTCCTTTAATTTCTATTTTATGTCTTTTAAAGTCAACCTGAAATGAAACCCATTTTACTTCCATAATATCTCATATATGTAGATTGAGGATTGATATTATTAATCAATTGGACTTTTCAGATGAAAAAGAAAGTTGTTTCTAGGTTAAGCAAGTTTACAGAAAACTAAACCGTCACAATAATACGAGGAACATGAATTAGGAGAGTCTGTTTTGATTTCCTGTTGACTTTAAGGTCAAGCGTGTTCTGTTGATCTTCTGCGAGCAGCAGATTGAAATCAAAGATGTGAAATCAAACACTTTATTTAATAATAATAATAAAATAATATATTCAATTCAACAAATATCACCATGGCAAGTTACCGATATTTATTTATTTATTAATATTTATTTATTTTATTTACAAAACTGTTCCATAGTTTGGTGTCAATACGATTAAAAAAAAAATTAATTAATATTTTTATTGAATGAGGATACATGAATTCACAAGTAACAAGTAAATCAAAATATTTCACAGAAAATACAATGGGAAAATTGTATGGAAAATTAAACAAACAAAAACAATGCAAAAAAAAAAAAAAATCATGTACTGTAAAAAATAATTTGGCATGGAAAAAATATTTTTATGTTTTTACATTGTGTTATTAATCACATTTTCACCAAAACTGTCATTAATGTAATACAAAGCAAGGTTATTATAGTTTAGAATTTTTTAATTAGTTTTATTTTAATATAATTTTCAAATTTGCTATGAAATTCAGTTTAGTTTTTATTAGTTACATTAATATTTTTGTTATATTTTAAAATATATTCAAATAGAAAACAGTTCTTTTAAATAGAAAAAAAAATCTAAATTTTACAGTTTTTTAGACAGACAGACAGACAGACAGAGACAGACAGACAGACAGACAGACAGAGACAGACAGACAGACAGACACAGACAGACAGACACAGACTGACAGACACAGACAGACAGACAGACTGACAGACACAGACTGACAGACACAGACAGACAGACAGACTGACAGACACAGACAGACAGATTGACACAGACAGACAGACAGACAGACAGATTGACACAGACAGACAGATAGATAGATAGATAGATAGACAGACAGACAGACAGACAGACAGATTGACACAGACAGACACAGACAGACAGACAGACAGACAGACAGACTGACAGACACAGACTGACAGACACAGACAGACAGACAGACTGACAGACACAGACTGACAGACACAGACAGACAGACAGACAGACAGACTGACAGACACAGACAGACAGACACAGACAGACAGACAGACTGACAGACACAGACAGACAGACACAGACAGACAGACAGACTGACAGACACAGACAGACAGATTGACACAGACAGACACAGACTGACAGACACAGACAGACAGAGACAGACAGACAGATACAGACAGACAGACAGACTGACAGACACAGACAGACACAGACAGACAGACACAGACTGACAGACACAGACAGACAGACAGACTGACAGACACAGACTGACAGACACAGACAGACAGACAGACTGACAGACACAGACAGACAGATTGACACAGACAGACAGACAGACAGACAGATTGACACAGACAGACAGACAGATAGATAGATAGATAGATAGATAGATAGATAGATAGATAGATAGACAGACAGACAGACAGACAGACAGATTGACACAGACAGACACAGACAGACAGACAGACAGACAGACTGACAGACACAGACTGACAGACACAGACTGACAGACAGACTGACAGACACAGACTGACAGACACAGACAGACAGACAGACAGACTGACAGACACAGACAGACAGACACAGACAGACAGACAGACTGACAGACACAGACAGACAGACACAGACAGACAGACAGACTGACAGACACAGACAGACAGATTGACACAGACAGACACAGACTGACAGACACAGACAGACAGAGACAGACAGACAGATACAGACAGACAGACAGACTGACAGACACAGACAGACACAGACAGACAGACAGACAGACACAGACAGACAGACAGACTGACACAGACAGACACAGACAGACAGATTGACACAGACAGACACACAGACAGACAGACAGACAGACAGACAGACAGACTGACACACAGACTGACAGACACAGACTGACAGACACAGACTGACAGACAGACTGACAGACACAGACTGACAGACAGACTGACAGACAGATTGACACAGACTGACAGACAGATAGATAGATAGACAGACAGACAGACAGACAGACAGACTGACACAGACTGACAGACAGATTGACACAGATAGATAGATAGATAGATAGATAGATAGATAGATAGATAGATAGATAGATAGATAGATAGATAGATAGATAGATAGATAGATAGATAGATAGATAGATAGATAGATAATAATGCTAATCAGCATATTATAATTATTTCTGAAGGATCACGTGACACTGAAGACTGGAGCAATAATGCTGAAAATTCAACTTAATAAAATCAAATAAAATAAATAAATTACATTTTAACAGATATTCACATAGAAAACACTCATTTAAACTGCAATAATATTTCACAATTTGTACTGTATTTTTAATCAAATAAATGCAGCCTTGGTGAGCAGAAGAGACTTCTTATTTACTTATTGCATTATAGTAATGATAATTTGTGGCTAAATGATCTTAATCATTTAAATAAATATTGTGGAAAAAATCTGAATAGTCCTAAAATAGGCTTCCTTATCTGTGTTGTGTGACGGGTATCGATATCCTGTACAGTAGTTTGAAAACGAGAGCATCTGAGAATACAGTGGAGGACACAGACTGAGCTACTGCGGAGAAAGTGCATAATACAGTTTGTTCTAAACACGTGACAAACTATATATGAAGGGCTTTAAAAACTCATAAGATATAGAAGCCTATAGTTTAGTTTCAGATCAAAGCGACTCTGACAGAAAGGCTGCGTGTGCCGCTGATAGAGACTCGTGCCGTTTAATGTGTTTGAGATGTGCTGTTTTCCTAAATGCATAACTTATATTTCACAGGTATATTCTCCATCTGTAAATGTTAGAAAGCCATGGACATATGTCCATTTTGCTGTCAGAAGTGCATGAGCTTTTGCTTTGAGATTCTGCGCTAAACTTGAGTGCAAATACTTCTGACTAAATTACAGCCTACATTTGTACATTACAAATAAATATTTGTAGTTGAACAATAAATGGGTCATGTAGAATTTTAAACCTACAAGTAAGTGTATTTGTATGATAGCACTGACTAAAGTGACTGTAACGGGGGATTCAAAACAGCCTTTTTACTCAGTTAGTGCTTGTTTTTTTTAGTTTAGTAAATTTAACTTCTGCTTTAAAAGCATTATTTTTGTTTTTAGATTGCAATGTTAGAATGTAATTTTAACCCCTTTTAAACATAATATATGGTTACATTCACTTTATTTGTTTATTTCTTTAATCCAAATACAAAAGCGAAGAAAATACCGAGATATATACCGAATACCACAAATCAGCCCAAAAATATGAATTTTTGCTCATATCGCCCCCCGCCCTAGGTGTAAGTGTTAGTATTGAGCGCTTGGCTCTTTTTGTTCCTTATATCCGTGACGGAGAGGAAACTCCTCCTGCTGCTCCTCTGTGGAGAACAGAAGGACTTCAAAGCGTTTCTCTCACGTGTCTGTATTCTTTAAGCAAATGAGGCCACAGTCAGAAACATGCTAACTTCAGCTCAGATTAACACAATGTGTGCAAAAGAAGCTTAAAGCATTCCTTATATACAGTATAAACTCAACATACAACTCCACAAACCTAACGTTTCTTTCTAACATCGGTGACATTAAATCACAAGTGTTGTTATTCAGCTTGCAGCTTTGCTTATAGAAATGTTTATTTATGATTTCACCTGAGAAGACTAAAATCCTCTTGTGGAAACAGAGAACATGGACTTGCATTTACAATCAATTCATGCATGCAAACATTGCCTAAAGCAAACTGTGTTGTGTGAGTCTAACTTTACATTAGTCGACTATGCTGATGGTCAAAAGTCTGAAATAATTCATTTTAAATCTTTTAAAAAAAAAAAAACTCATCAAAGCTGCAACATACAGTAAAAACAGTGAAATATTATTACAGTTTAAAATAGCTGTTTTCTTTATGAATATCTGTTAAAATGTAATTTATTTCTGTGATCAAATCTGTATTTTCAGCTTCATTACTCCAGTCTTCAGTGTCACATGATCTTCAGAAATCATTCTAATATACTGATTTTATTAGTTAATGTTTCACACTATTACTTTTTCTACTGTATTTCTGATAAAATATTTATCTAGATTTATCTTGAATTATACATTGACACTTATTCACTTAGCAGACACTAATTTTATTCAAAATGAAATACAGATTCTAAAACATGATTTAAAAAATCATAAAATCATAAATCAAGCCATAAATGATCTAATGACATTAGCAATAACACAAACATTTTTAGTTTACTGCAACTGTTAAATATAAAAAAATGTAATATTATATATATATATATATATATATATATATATATATATATATATATATATATATATATATATATATAAAAATTAAAAAACATTTTCATTCATTGAAGGTGAAATTAAATAAAAATAAGTATTAAATTAAAAATTTACATTTCAAAAACTTAAATGAAAATTAGAAATGTCCCCTTAGCAACTAACTCAATAAATTAAAGCACTAAAGTTACTAAAACCAAAACAACAATTAAAGTTAAAAGTTTAAATAAAAAAACAAAATAGTTTAATTTTAATTAATAAAGTTTAATTTAAAATTGTTATTTTAGAATTATTGCGATATTAATATTAATATATTTTGAATCAGGTTTTTTTATATTTTATTTAAATTTTAGTCAAATTTTAATAAATTTTCAATTTTTTTTGTCGTAATTTTTAGTGGGGTTTTTTTATGCCTATATAGTTTTGTCCATTTTTATTTCAGTTTTATTTTTTTATTTTTTTAGTCCATTAAGTTAAAATGAGAAATGTTGCTTTGGCAACTTGCATAAAAAATGAGTTATACATTTTTAATTTTATTATATTTATTTAATTTCTGTTAATGTTTATTGCGCGTACGCACTGTTTTATACTTGACGATGTACTCGACGATGGGCATCCCGCCGTCGTCCTGTTTGATCAGTCCGAGTCTGTAGGCCTTCCCAACACCTCTCTGACCGTGAACCGTCGGAGGACTCGGCTCGCCTGAGGAAACAAGACCATCAGACACGGCTCCAGATCTCACTATAATCTAACATTCACTGAGATCTGACGAGCATGACAGTACAGGAGAGAAACACTGAGAGAAAAGTCTTGTTGTGCTTGACATGAACCGAACCAAACAGCTTGAGTTTAAATACTCCACCAGTCAAAAGTTTCTGAACAGTAAGATTTTTTATGTTTTTTTAAATAATTCTCTTCTGCTCACCAAGCCTGCATTTATTTGACCCAAAATACAGCAAAAACACTTTTTACTATTTAAAATAACCATTTCTATTTGAACATATTTTAAAATGTAATTTATTCCTGTGATTTCAAAGTTGAATTTTCAGCATCATTACTCCAGTCACATGATCAGAAATCATTCTAATTTGCTGATTTGCTGCTCAAAAAACATTTATTATTATTATGTATTATTATTATTATGCTCAAAACAGCTGAGTATAATTTTTTCAGGTTTTTTGATGAATAGAAACTTCAGAAAACAGCATCAATCTGAAATCTTTTGAAACACTATAAATGTCTTTATCATCACTTTTGATCAATTTAAAGCATCCTTGCTAATTAAAAGTATAAAGTTCTATCACAGAAATTAATTACAGTTTAACAGATATTAATAGTAGAAATATTTCACAATATTACTGCCTTTGCTGTATTTTGGATCAAATAAACACAGGCTTGGTGAACAGAAGAGATTTCTTTAAAAACATAAAAAATCTTACTGATAAAAATCTTTATCTGGTAGTGTACGTCCAGCTGAAAGTGACTAGAGAGGAGAGAGATGGAGAAAGACTCACGGATGGGTAACGTCTGGAAGGTTTCCGTGTGGCTGAAATCCCCCTGACCCTTTCCGTTGATGGCCGCCACACGCACCTCATACGTCGTGTTGGGCTCCAGGTTCGCCAGAACCACTGAGACACCGGAGAGATATAAACTCCCTTATATTTGAGCTGCTTCTAAATGCTAATCTGAGTCACATTCAGTGGAGGCCAAAATGATCAGAACACTAGTATCTCCAGCAGCTAAAAATGGTTTTAAGTCAGTTATTTGTATCTTTTGCTGTAGTGTGTCAGTAGGAAATATCAGTTTACATTTCCAAACATTAATTTAGCCATTAATTGTAATAATCCAGTGACATGTTTGTGCTCCACACAGAGATCTGATCATCATCCAGTCTGTCTGGAATAACATGAAGAAACTGAGACAGACTCAATCCAGAAGAACTGTGTCTCTGCTTCAAGAAACCTCCTGCAAAGCTCAAGTGCACCGAGGACAAAAGCTGCTTTAAACACAAAGGATGCTCACAACAAATGTTGATTTCATTTAGTTAATAGAAGTTTTCTAATCATTTTGGCCACCAGTGTAATTGCTTTAATAATTTCAGTAATTAATTGTAAGTAAGCATCACATTTACTGTAAATAATGGGCGTAAAATGTGAGCTTCATCCTGCTTTTTACATTTATTTTATTTATTTAGCAGAGACTTTAAACCAAAGTGATAGACAGATCATGAAAAACACAAGACATTTATCCTAAAGGAGCTAAAAAGATTCATTATAACACCATGAAAAGTCCATGAATTTAAAAACAATTAAATTTAAATAAAAAAAGTTTAAATAAAAAAGTACATAAAAATATTTTAACTTAAAAGAAAACTGAAAATATAAAAATTCAGAATATTACTACTTTAAGACTATAATAGTATATAACATAATATTTACAGTAAATACTATATGTAAAATATGAGGTTATTTTAAATTTTAGAGATTTATCTTGCATTTTACATTTATTAATTATTGAATATTGTTATTGTTAATTAAAACTAAAACTTAAATAAATGTTTTCATTGAAGTTAAGCTGAAATAAAATAAAATATAAATATTAGATGAAAAGATTAAAGTAAAAAAAAAATAATAATAATAAAAACAACTGAAAAGAAAATGTGAAATACTGCTTTATCAACTAACTGAAATTAAATGATTTTAAACTGAAGTACTAAAATTACTAAAACTGGATTAAAAATAAATTTTAAAAAGTTTTATTTTAAAACAATAACTATTAAAAATGACAAACACACAAAACAAATGTAAAAGCATTGTTTTCATTTATTGAACTTAAACTGATATATAATAGTATATAAATAATAAAATAACTCTGGTTGCTCAAGGATGTCTCGCTGATTTATCAGGTTGGTTTTTAATGCTAAATTCTCATCAAGAGGCTGTAATAATTCTGAAATCATTCAATATATCTACCACTAACTATGTATTTTACATTAAAGCACTACTTTAGCAAATCTAAGACCTTGGCCAGTGATTGCAGTCATTCATTTACATGAGAAAGCACTAATACAAATGAAGCGGCTCAATGAGCGCGCTTATTGTACTTAGTCAAAGAACACTGAGTTCTTAATTAAAAGTCCACAATGAGTATGTGGATGTAATTGAAGTAATTATGCTCTAAGTTTGAGTTTGAGACCATAACAAGGACGTTTTAGACCGCCGTCTCATTGAACTTCCCTTGTTGGTCTGATCTTGAACTCATTGTTCCCCTTCAGGAACTCGAGCTGCGTTGAACACGCTAGGGGAACGCCTCCAGCGTGACCGCGCTCTGAACCACGTGTGTAATCTGTCCAATGGAAGGGTGAGACGTCACGGGCGGGTGACGTGATCGACCAGGAAGCATAAAAACACGTGCGGCGGAGCCGGCATCAGCTTTTTGTCATTCAGCAACCGCTACTCTGTGTGTGTGTCTGTCGATCTGTGTTGTGAGTCTTATTTAGTGTTGTTTGTCCCTAAGCACAATCACTTGAAATAAGCTCCACAATGTGTGCAAGCACTTGTGCGAGAGCAGATCGCATTACAGGCTGTATGTTCCTCCCTGCAAACGTTATATCACTGCTGGGGATACACACAGTCCGTGTGTGGTTGGCTTGAGAGCAGAGCACGCATAGTCAGCTCTCGAGGGACTTTCATTAGCGTTCCTCACGGTGCTGGTCCCGCTTCTGCCAAAGAAAAATAAAAAAAGGTGGAGCGGCAGCTGCGCTCGTGGGAATCACACATGGATCTGGTGGAGGGAATGAAGACGGGTTCGCCCTATCTCCACCTGCATTCCCCAGATCTAGCACTCTCGCTTGGGGCTGGAAGCCCGCGGTGCGGTTCTTCCCCCTTTGAGTGAGAGCTCGCTGTTGCAGAGCGCGTTGCCGAGGCGACCACGTGTATTACGTCATTCTCATTCTTATTATGAATCCTTTCCATATCAAACCATGTTCACTCGTCTGATTGTCAGAATCAGAATCAGAATCAGAATGAGCTTTATTGGCCAAGTATGTTTACACATACAAGGAATTTGTTGTAGTGACAGAAGCTCCACAGTGCAACAGAAGGACAGTAACAGGACAGGACACAGGTAATGAAACAAAATAACAGGAAATAGCCAATGACCAATGTACAAGCAGCAAAAAAAATAAGAAATACACAATATATAATATATAATATAGGCGACTATGTATGTACAGGTCAAGTATGTGCAAATTAGAAATGAGAAAATAAAATAAGTGAGTGTGGTGAATGGATAATGTATTAGTTGTGTGTTTTACGTTTATTTATTGAGTGTTCATGAGATGTATTGACTGAGGGAAGAAACTGTTCCTGTGTCTGGTCGTTCTGGTGCTCAGAGCTCTGTAGCGTCGACCAGATGGTAAAAGTTCAAAGAGGTTGTGTGCTGGATGTGAGGGGTCCAGAGTGATTTTACCAGCCTTTTTGCTCACTCTGGATGAGTACAGTTCTTGGAGAGTGGGGAGGGTTGTACCAATGATTCGCTCAGCAGTCCGGACTACCCTCTGTAGTCTTCTGAGGTCAGATTTGGTAGCTGAGCTGAACCAGACAGTTATTGAGGTGCAGAGGATGGATTCAATGATGGCAGAGTAGAACTGTTTCAGTAAGTCCTGTGGCAGGTTGAACTTCCTCAGCTGGCGAAGAAAGTACAACCTCTGCTGGGCCTTCCTGACAATGGAGTCAATGTGAATATCCCACTTCAGGTCCTGAGAGATGGTGGTGCCCAGGAATCTGAATGACTCCACTGCAGTCACAGTGCTGTTCATGATGGTGAGAGGGGGGAGAGCAGGGGGGTTTCTCCTGAAGTCCACGATCATCTCCACCGTTTTGAGTGTGTTAAGCTCCAGGTTGTTGAGACTGCACCAGACAGCCAGCTCCTTAACCTCCTGTCTGTAAGCAGACTCGTCACCGTCCTGGATGAGGCCGATCAGTGTGGTGTCGTCTGCGAACTTCAGGAGCTTGACAGAGGGGTCTTTAGATGTGCAGTCGTTGGTGTAGAGGGAGAAGAGCAGTGGGGAGAGTACGCAGCCCTGAGGAGCTCCAGTGCTGATGGTTCGAGTGCTGGATGTGAATTTGCCAAGCTTTACTAACTGCTGTCTGTCTGTCAGGAAGCTGTTGATCCACTGGCAGACGGAGGTGGGGACGGAGAGCTGAGTTAGTTTATTTTGAAGGGTTTCCGGGATAATGGTGTTAAAAGCAGAGCTGAAGTCCACAAACAGGATCCTCACATAAGTCCCTGGTCTGTCCAGATGCTGCAGGATGAAGTGCAGTCCCATGTTGACTGCATCATCCACAGACCTGTTTGCTCTGTAGGCAAACTGCAGGGGGTCCAGTAAGGGTCCAGTGATGTCCTTCAGATGAGCCAGAACCAGTCTTTCGAATGATTTCATGGCTACAGACGTTAGTGCCACAGGTCTGTAGTCATTAAGTCCAGTAATTTTGTGTTTCTTTGGGACGGGGATGATGGTGGAGCGTTTGAAGCATGAGGGGACTTCACACAGCTCCAGTGATCTATTGAAGATCTGTGTGAAGATGGGGGCCAGCTGCTCAGCACAGATTTTTAGGCAGGCTGGTGACACACCATCTGGACCAGGTGCTTTCCTTCTTTTGTTTTTCCTGAAGACCTGGCACACATCGTCTTCGCTGATTTGAATTGTAGGTGTGGGGGAGAGAGGGGTTGCTGGAGGTGTGAATGGTTGTGTGGAGGGGTGTTCTGGGCGGGTGTGGGGTGATCGTTCAAAACGACAAAAGAACTCGTTTAAGTCGTCTGCCAGGTGTTGATTCTCCAGAGTGCTGGGGGGTGGTGTTTTGTAGCTGGTGATGTCCTTTAATCCTAGCCACACTGAAGCCGGATCGCTGGAAGAGAATTTGTTCCTGAGCTTGTCAGAATAATTCCTCTTTGCCACTCTGATCTCCTTTTCCAGTGTGTATTTGGCCTGTTTGTACAAGACTTTATCCCCCTTTCTGTGAGCATCTTCTTTGGCCTGACGGAGCTGTCTGAGTTTGGCAGTGAACCATGGTTTGTCATTGTTGTAGAATAGATGAGTCCTGGTAGGAATGCACATGTCCTCACAGAAACTGATATAAGATGTTACAGTCTCTGTGAGCTCGTCCAGGTCATTTGCCGCAGCTTCAAAAACAGTCCAATCAGTCAGGTCGAAACAGGCTTGTAAATCCCGCTCTGTTTCGTTAGTCCATCTTTTAACAGATCTTAATACAGGCTTCGCAGACTTAAGTTTCTGCCTGTAGGATGGAATAAGATGAACCAAACAGTGATCAGAGAGTCCTAAAGCTGCTCGTGGAACCGAGTGATATGCGTCCTTTATTGTTGTGTAACAGTGATCCAATATATTACTGTCTCTGGTGGGACATGTAACATGCTGTCTGTATTTTGGCAGTTCACGGGAGAGATTTGCTTTATTAAAGTCCCCGAGAATGATTAAAACAGAGTCCGGTTGTAGAGTTGTGTTTCTACATTTAATTTTAAGGAATTAAATGATGTATTTCATCTAACTAGGAGAAGTTAGATGTGTATAGATATACATATATGTGTGTATAGGAGCCTCTTGGGACTTTTCTCGAGTGAGAGCATGATGCTTTACCTCTCTTCCTCTGAGGAGGTTGAGGTGATCAACACCCAACCGTGTTCCAGCTCCTCATTTAGGGAGCATCACTTCTCGAACTCCCCATAATATTGGAGTCAAAGTTGTGCTCCCGGGCCAAAGGCTTCTAGCAGAAGGCGGAGCTGCGGATCGTCATTCTCGCTGGATAGTCTTTGGCTAAAACGTCCTGCTGCCTATGACCCAGGACTTCTCAAGGGCCGGCCCCTCTGGGGAAAAGCGGCGTACATCGCATTACACGGTGCCCGTCTCTCCTCAGTGCCCTCAGGAGATCAGTCTGCCAACCCTGCCAGTGTTCCAGGGCGCAGCGGTCTCCAGCGAGCGCTTCTCTCAGTTACTTCCGCCTGGAAACGTAGCGGAACTGAGAGGCTCGCCGCCCCTTTGGGGGTCTTTAGAGCAGCTAGAGCGGCCGTCCCCTGCCGGTCTTCCGCTTCAGGGCACCGAGCTAGCAGCTCTAAGCACACCAGAGGCCAGTCTCGAGAGACTGGTTCCCTTTGTAGACTATTTGGCTGCATGGAAACTACTGCCAAATGTGTCTCCATGGGACCTGCATACTGTAGAGAGAGGCTACAGAATCTAGTTTGGTTCTCCTCCGCCTCATTTCAACGGGGTGAATCCCACTCTGGTGGGCCCTGAACAGGCTCTGGTAATGGAATGAGAAGTAGAGTACTCTCTTGGTCCCTCCTCATGAAAGAGAGTCTGGGTTCTACAGCCGGTACCTCATAGTTCCCAAGAAGGATGGAGGATTGCGTCCCATTTTAGATCTGCGTCAGTTGAACCGCTCAGTCAGCAGACTGAAGTTCAAGATGCTCAAAACTCAAACAGGTAAGTATCTCAGATCAAGTCCGAGGACTGGTTTGTCACGTTAGATCTAAAAGACGCATACTTCCACGTCTCCATCCTTCCCACTCACAGGAATTCCCTGAGGTTTGCTTTTGGGGGCAAAGCTTACCAATATCGGGTTCTTCCCGTTGGCCTTGCACTCTCACCCCTCACTTTTACATCAACGATTGGTTGATTCTAGCTCAATCGGAGCAGCTGGCGATTCGACATCGAAGTGTCGTTCTCACGCACTTGAAAGAGCTGGGGTTGAGACTGAACGCCAAGAAAAGTGTGCTTTCTCCAGTACAGAGAACCACTTATCTAGGCTTGCTGTGGGAACCCGACCACGATGCAGGCATGCATGTCCCCTGCTCGGATCGAGTCGATCCTCACGTCAGTCAAGAGAATGAAAGAAGGCCAGTCACTCACTGTCAAGCAGTTTCAGAGACTGCTGGGTCTGAGAGCAGCTGCGTCCAACGTGATACCTTTTGGCCTGCTGTACATGACACCCCTGCAGTGGTGGCTCAAGACCAAGGGCTTCTCTCCGAGGGGAAAACCAGTCCGCACTTTCAAGGTCACAAGACGATGTATACGTGCCTTAGGCATGTGGAGGAAACCTTGGTTCTTGTCCCAGGGCCCGGTGTTGGGAGCTCCTTGTCACCATGTAACACTAGCAACGGACGCGTCCCTCACCAGTTGGGGAGCGGTCATGAGTAGCCACCCTGCCTACGGTCTGTGGATTGGCTGGAGATGCTGGCCGTGTTTCGAGCACTCATACACTTCCTCCCAGACCTAAGAGACCACCACGTGTTGTGCGCACCGACAGCACGTCGGTGGTCTCGCACATAAACCACCAGGGAGGTCTGCGGTCGTGACCCTTGTACAAGCTGGCGCACCAGATCCTTGTGTGATATATTTACGGTAAATTTCCTACCGTAAATATATCAAAACTTAGTAATGTACATTGCTAAGAACTTCATTTGAACAACTTTAAAGGAGATTTTCTCAATATTTAGATTTTTTTGCACCCTCAGATTCCAGATTTTCAAATAGTTGTATCTCAGCCAAATATTGTTCTATCCTAACAAACCATACATCAATGGAAAGATTATTTATTCAGCTCTCAGATGATGTATAAGTCTGGTTTTGTGGTCCAGGGTCACATATAACAGTAATAGTGAGTGTGATGAGCGGCTCACTCTGAACTGCGTGTGATCTGATGGTCCTCCAGTCCTGTGCGCTCGTGTCTCTGTAGTGGATGATGTAGTAGCTGATGGGGACACCTCCATGAGAGTCGGGCTTCATGAAGGAGACGGTGGCGAGACGCTGGGAGACAGCGGTGAGGCGAACGGAGTACGGGTGCGACGGAACGTCTGTGAACAAACACAAACATGATGATGCTTTTGAATAAACATGAATTAATATTTGCTAGAGAAGCAACACTTTAATGGAGGAAGGTCACATTTCAACTCAAAATCAAACATTATAGTGCTTAATACATTACACTTAATACAGTCACAACTAAAAAAGTATTTAATTCTGAACATCGTCTGCACCTTCAGCTCAGAGCTTTATCTGTATTATAGATGTAAAGTGTGTGTGACCGGCAGCTTTATTCATTTTGTATGAAATAAAGAGTCCGACAGACTTTTCATCCTGTGATAAAACGCAGCTGCGAAATAAACAGATGACTGAGCATCAGATAAACTGCGGACTGGAGAAACTCAGAATGCATCATCATTTGTGCTGCTGCCGTGTTAGTGAGTGACGAGAGCCAAGAGCCATCGCTCAACAGGAAGCAGGCCGCAGCTCAACTTCCTGAACATCCTTGAAGAAGAATCACTGGTCATAAAAGACATTCGTCATTGTAAGAGCAAATGCTTCAAACTCTGCTATAAGGCCATTTCTGTCATCTTTAAAGCATCCCAACTGTTACGTGAGTTACTGTTTGTTTATTTAACAAAATATATAAAAAAAACACTCTGTGCATGTAAATGAAGATGTTTTTGACCTTTTTAAGATGAAAAAGCCCACAAAATGTCAAAGATAAATGAATTTCAAAAGCTCCCCAGCAATTAACAGAAATATCACATATGAAGCAATGGATAAAAGTAGAGATATTTCATTTTGCTACATGAGCAAAATGTCACTTTCAGAGAATGGCATATAAAATATGTATAAAATAGATATCTAAAAAATTTATAAATCTTTTTTAATATTTGTGTTTAATATTTGCACCCCATACCTTGTGGATTGCATGCTATTTTATTTCTTGAATGCAGGATTTATGTGCGTGTGTGTGTGCGCGTGTGTACTCTCTCGGGCTGGATGAAGTCCTCTCTGAAGTGAACTGCAGCTCTTCATGGCATATTAAGCAGCTCTACAGTAAATGGGACAGTACTCTGGTATATTAGCGAGCTCTCTAGTAAATCACGCAGCACTACACAAGATTAGCTTCAGTTAAATTAGCAGTGGCTAGATGGGAAGGACATACTGTTATGGAAAATTTCAATAATACATCAGTGCACTGGACATGACAACAGGTTTAAATCAAACACAAACCAGTTTCTCGGGTCAACATGTTACCGCATCTCCAACCAAATGTACTCTGATATTATATGAAGAACAGAGAAAATAAGATCTAGAAACATCCTTAGAGTCAACATGAAATGCTTACAAACACTAAGTAATAACCCGGGTAACAAATTTAGGTTAGACAAACGTAGTGGGAACATTTTTGTTTCTAAAATGTTAAAAAGTTTTCTTTTTCTTTCTTTTACGCTTAAAATTTTGGTGAAACTATGTGCTAACCAGCACCTTTTGTTTTGGATGTTTTTTTATTATTTATTATTAATTAGTTTCACCATAAACCTTCCCTGGTCAACCTGCAACATATTATACAATTAAAAATAAAAAAAAATTAATTAATGAATAAATAAATAAATAACTACAACTTTAACTAAAATTATAATAAAAATGGAAAATAAAATAAATAAAAAGTTTATAAACGTTATATAGAGATACTTAAAACAAACACAAACAAATAAATAAACAACTAAAACTTTAAATGAAAATGAAAAATAGAAAAATAAATCCTAATTCATAATATTAATAAAAATAAATAAAAAAAAAACTTTCTAAAAATGTTCTACTAACTCTATTTTCACCCAAATTGTAACATTATTTGAACATTTATTTTTAATATTCTAAGAACTTTAAAATGTCCAATTTTCTCACGGTAATTATAATGTTTTTTAAAGGTTACATAAGCATTTCTTACTGCATTCAACTAACTTTATTTATTATCAAAATAGAACGTCACTTAAATTTTTTTTTTTTATTCTAAGAATGTTAAAATGTGCAGTTTTCTTGTCGTGATTATAACGTTATTTAAAGGTTATAAAAATGTTGCTTAGAACGTTCAACAAGTTAAAATAACAAATACAATCCAAGAATGCTGATCTAATAACATTGTATCTCAATGTTATGAGAATGTATATCAAATATTAATAATGTTATACAAACGTTCCATAAACATTAAGAATGTTTTGTCCTGACATATATAGAACTAAAAAAATAAAAATAAAAATATGTGAAAAAACATTAGTGAAACGTTCCCTGTTAGCTGTGAAGAGAAAACAAATCCGAATATATATAGAGTTCTGTTGGTGGATGTCTAGTTTACTTCCTACTAAGTTCTTTAAACAAATCTGTAAATATCTTTCAAAGACCAGGATCAAAAATTAAAAAGTGTATTTTGGTCAAGAGAAGTTTGGTGTTACTGGTAAACACAGACCTGCCTGTGCTAATATAAACTCCTGGTATCGAGCGCCGATGTTGTTTCTGGCTGTGCAGTTGTAGCGTCCAAAATCCCTGTCGGACACTGGAGTGACCTGTGGATCGACACAAACCAGAGGTGAGGAGAATGAGAAATGAGCGCGAGAATATGGCAAGGGATTTTTTTTTGTATGTGCTAACCAGCACTTTTTGTTTTGGATGTTTTTTTTTATTAATTAGTTTCACCAGAAAGACTTCCCTTGTAAACCTGCTTCACCAGAAAGATCATGCAAAATTAATAAAAACTACACAGATATATTTAAAACAATCAAAAATATAATATAATAAAATAACAATGGAAAATCTAAAAATAAAACCTAAAACTACAATAATATCTCAATGATTCTAAAATAAAACTGGTCCCAAACCAGCACCAAACTAGAACTAAAGACTTGAAACACTCTTCACAAGACGCTTACGTTTTTAGTTACACAAGCTCAATTTTACACATTATTTAACTCAATTTTACACATTTTAATTCTTAAATGCACCAAATTGAGTCAATTAATTAGCAATAATACAGCATGAACCACCTTTTACGGTTAGTTAGTTATTTTGTTTTTTCAGATCAGCTACTGTCATGGCTGAGCAATGTAAAGAGAGTACTAAAACCTCTAGAAGCGATCGGCCATCTGCGCTGTGAATGCGGATGTTGCTGGTTCCCTGGCTGGAGATGGTGAAGCGGTCTCGTCTCCACAGCATGGTCGCCGGAGGGTTGGACTTCACATCACAGCTGATGTTCACCGGGTTTCCCTCCCATGAGTAGAAGATGGTTTGATTGGTCTGGAACTTCGGCGCATCTGGCGAAAGAAAAACAAATAAAACTGGAGGTTGGCAATGTTATCCTACGGAATGAAATGTTGACAAAAGAATCTGAAGCAATAAAAATGTTGGAAGGTCCAAGGTCCTCAAAATCCAGCTGATCAACCATCTACACTTAAAAATAAAGGTGCTTAAAAGGTTCTTCACAGCGATGCCATTTTTGGTTCCACAAAGAACCATTCAGTCAAATGTTCTTTAAAAAACATCTCTTTCTTACCTTTTTTAATCTGAAGAACCTTCTTTCACCACAAAGAAGCTTTTGTGAAACAGAAAGGTTCTTCAGATGTTAAAGGTTCTTTATGGAACCATTTAGACAAAAAAGGTTCTTCTATGGCATCGTGAAGCACCTTTATTTTAAGAGTGTACACTGTAAAGAGTGAACAGAAAACCAGCCATTAGAAGATTGTTATGGAATTAAAAATAAAGATCCTTTAAAATGTCTTCCATCAGGGCTTCATCATAAGCATAATAACTATAATGCTGTTGTATTCCACAATTAAGTTGCTTTGGATAAAAGCATCTTCTAAATGGATAAATGTAAATGTAAACATACCATTATACTAAAATAACACTTGCTATATAGACATAAAACAAAACTATATAGACATAAAAAATTATAAAAATGGCAAAAACACAATAACTTACTAAATTACTAAAACATTAATAACAAAAAAAGGAAATAATAAAAACAAAAAGTTAAAAATATTAATGAAAAACTATAATAAAATTGAATATCTATAATAAAATAACACCAGCCTGAACTACTTGAATTTCTTTCCATGCACTGGGGAATGCTGATGTGAATCATGCACATAAAACAGCCTTTAGAGGATATAGTATTGATTGCAACAAGGAAAGATGTTACAGTCTCACTCCATTATGTGTCAGATGCGTCTACAGTAAACAGAGTCATAAAGACGAAATGCATTTTTCGCCAAAACTTCAGTTTTAAGCATCGAGGGCGTCTGCATTCATACGGCATTATTCCTGCTTTACACCGACTAGAAGGCTTCCATTAGAGAGATTGATGCCGGGTCGTCCGTCACATCTGAGGAGCAGCGCAGAGACGAGCCTGTACTAAATAAATGAGTTCATTAGCATCCAGTAACGCTCGACTGCCTCCTGCCACGCTTATTCACAACGTCCTTTTTCACACACTGGCCGTGAACCTCTAAGCGCATGACATGAAGACACTCCAGCTGCACGTCGATGTCAAGGTCAGCACGTGCATTCAGGGACACGAGGAGCTTTATTAGCATCTCATCGCATTTGTCCGATTGTGACACATGCAGCATTAAACACGACTGACGTGCAATGATATCCTAATGAATGAAATGCAGACAAAAGAAGTTGAAGCAATAAAAAGAGATACAGGAAACAAGTGACCTCAACAACGTGTTGGTATTTCAGGAGACAGACCTGCAAATTAATAAGAACCTGAGGAATTAATTACTTAGGAAGAATGCCTTCCATAATTGGCTCCGTAGAAGGTTTTTTTTTTATTTTTTTTAGGCCAATCAAGAAAAATTGTGAGGTAAAATAATTATGAGAGCAAGAGACACTTTGAAAAGGCCACAGAGAAAGAGCGTTGGGTGTAATGCATTACCAAATAATTAGTTACTGTAATCTGATTACTTTTATAGATTACTCTAAATTGTTCAGTAATATAATTAGAGTTACTTCTGATGTAATACTGTAGAGACTACAGAACAATTCTATGTAAAACGATAGTGAATTTAACATTAAAATTTAACATGTTATGTTTTTAATGCAGCCTTGACCCTTTAAATACTTTGGTCAGTTTAAGAATAATTTATGTGACTTTATATTATTTATTTGCAAAAATTTAAAGAGCAGTCCATGTCTATCCATGCATTGCTAGATATAGAATATAAAAACAATTAGTAATAAGTAATGCGCTACCTTTTAGAAAGAGTCATTTGCAATCCAAGTTGAGGATGCAATGAATTTACCCAGTTGAGTAACTTACCCAACACTGACAACAATGCTATGGTATATTTGTAGTTGGTGTGAATGTGTGCATTTTGTGCATCTTACACTCGATATCCAGGAACATGCTCTTCTGATGGCCCCCGATCCTGCTGAGAGCTTCACAGTCAAATCGGCCCCAGTCTGAGAGTCGAACGCCGCTGATGGTCAGCATGGATTTTCCGTGGCGTCCGCGCACTTCCACACGGCCGTCCTGACTCTACATAACACAAACACATCAGTGAAACAAACACTGCCACTGTCATGCACACACAGACAGACACAAGCACAATCATTGACATACTATTATAGTTGTTATAAATATATTTATTTTTACTTTTTTATATTATTTGCTGTTTTGAAATTAATTTTTTTGGTTTATATAATTTGTGTTCATTTTTATTTCGATTGTAGTTTTATTTAAGGGTGTTCCAGGTGTTTGCAAGGACATATCTACAGTATATGGTTACTATAGTGTTTTATTTAGTTGCCAGGGTGTTTCTGTGCGGTTACCAGGAGTTTGCTAGGACATATGGTTACTAATGTGCTCTGAGTAGTTGCTAGGGTGTTCTAGGGATTTGCTGGGGCATATGGTTACTAATGTGTTCTGAGCACTTGCTAGGGTCTTGCTATGCGGTTGTTAGGGTGTTCTAGGTGTTTGCTAGGATGTATAGTTACTAAAGTGTTCTTAGCACTTGCTAGGGTGTTGCTATGTGGTTGCTAGGGTGTTCTAAGTGTTTGCTAGTATTTATAGTTACTAAAGTGTTCTGAGTAGTTATGCGGTTGCTAGGGTGTTCTAGGTGTCTGCTAGGGCATGAAGTTGCTAAGGTGTTCTGAATAGTTGCTAGGGTGTTGCTATGCGGTTGCTAGCGTGTTCTAGGTGTTTGCTAGGATGTATAGTTACTAAAGTGTTCTGAGCAGTTGCTAGGGTGTTGCTATGTGGTTGCTAGGGTGTTCTAGGTGTTTGCTAGGATGTATAGTTACTAAAGTGTTCTGAGCAGTTGCTAGGGTGTTGCTATGTGGTTTTTAAGATGTTATGAGTGACTTTTAGAATGATGCCATGCGGTTGTTCTAGGTGTTTGCTAGAGCATTGCTATATGGTTACTAAGGTGTAAAAATACACAGTTGCATGTGAACAAACCAAGTAAAAAGACCAAATGAGCTACAATGAAAATAAATGCAGCACTTTCTGACTGTAATGCGGTCACACTATCTGTGCTCGCGTGAGATAGGGAACTTTGAATATAAAGGGATTAGATGGAGTCCGTCCCCCAACGCCCACTTTAACGATCAGTGTTCTTCGCCTTCCCTGAAAAATCAATATGTGTCCACCCTCCGCTTGATGCCTCGCGGTCTAGAGTGCAGCACTAGCTTCAGCGCCTGACAGTCCTACAGCGGCTGTGTGTTTTATTTGACAGGGATTGTTATTGTGGGCTAGCAGATGACCCGCAGGCTTTCCTCCCTTCACACTAATGCATGAGATTCATTTTTACATGGACAGTGAGAGCAGACGCACCTGAGCCTGGTGTTTCACGCCTGGCGAACAGGACGCAAACACATATACACATGTAAACGCACAAAAACACATTTACTGAAGAAAATATTACTGGAGTTTGACTGTGTGTTGTGGGTGGTTGCTATGCCCTTACTAGAATGTTATGAGTGGATTTCAGTGTGTTTCTATGTGGTACTTTGTAGATGTTGGCTAGGGAAAATCTATATGGTAGCTAAGGCGTTCTAAGCGGCTAGGGTGTTGTCAGTGTTTTTATAGTGTGTTGTTCTGCAGATGTTAGGGTGTTCTGCCAGGGGATTTCTATATGGTTACTAAGGTGTTCTTAATAGTTGCTAGGGTGTTTTTATGTGGCTGCTGGGTTGTAAGGTGTATGCAAGGGAATTTTTCTATGGTTGCTAGGGTGTTATGAGTGGTTATTATAGCGTGTTGCTAAGCGGGTTCTAGGGTGTTCTAGGTGTCTGCAAGGGGATTTCTGTATGGTTACTAAGGTGCTCTGAATAGTTGCTAGGGTGTTGTTAGGTGGTTGCTAGGTGTCTGCAAGGAAATTTGTATATGGGTACTAAGGTGTTCTGAATAGTTGCTAGGGTGTTGTTAGGTGGTTTCTAGGGTGTTCTATGTGTCTGCAAGGGGACATATATATGGTTGCTAGGCTGTTAAGAGTGTTTTTATAGTGTGTTGCCAAGCGGTTGCTAGGGTGTTCTAGGTGTCTGCAAAGGAATTACTATATGGATACAAAGGCGTTCCGAATATAACCCTTGCTAGGGTGTTCTGAATAGTTGATAGGTAATTGTTTTTAGTGTGTTGCTAAGTTACGGCTATAATTAAGCTGTTCTGAATAGTTACTAGGGTGTTACTATGTTTTCTAGAGTGTTATGAGTGTTTTTCATGATGTGTTGCTAAGCTGTTTCTAGGGTGTTTGCTAGGGCATATCTATTCAATTACTAAGTGGTTCTGAGTAGTTGCTAGGGTGTCATAAATTGGTTGCTAGGGTGTTCTAGGTGTTTATAAGGGAATGTCTATATTGTTGTTGGGGTGTTATGAGTGGGTTTAATAGTGTGTTGCTAAGTAGTTGCTATGGTCTTCAAGCAGTTTCCCAGGAAACATCTATATGGTTGCTAAGGTGTTCTGTTTACCAGCTATGGTGTTGCTATGCGGTTGCTAGGTTGTTCTAGGTGTCTGCCAGGGCATCTCTATATGGTTATTAATGTGTTCTGAGTAGTTGCTAGGGTGTTGCTATGTGGTTACTAGGGTGTTCTAAGAGTTTGCTAGAGCAGTGCTGTATGGTTGCTAAGGTGTGGGTTTTGATACACTGCTCTGCGTTTGCGAGTATGTTGTACAGTAGATGTTTGGTATGAGCACTACTACTAGTAATGATTGAATTAGTAAATGACACAGCATTAATTTTTTTACTCAAAAGCACATATACACAAACATACAACCAATGGTGCATGTGAACTCAAACACATGAATATAAACTACAGAATCTCTCACAAACATCCCTGCATAAAATTACAACGCGTAGTGAAAAACCACCTTTCCGAATGTAAAAAAAAAACAACTAATAAAATCAGCTGGCAGAATCATATTTCTCATTTTGTGGTGTTACGACCTCCAAATTCAAATTATATCGGAGAGCTGGCCTGTAAGCAGATATCAGAAACTGATCAGTGAGTAAAAACCGCAGACACACACTGCCTTTCTGTGTGTGTGTGTGTGTGTGTGTGTGTACACGTCTGACACCATCTCGCCTTGGGCAGATGCTTCCTGACTGTTTGATTTGCTACTGAAATATCTGTGAGACGACACAACCACAGCATACTGAGAGAGAAAAGAGGACGAAAGAGGAGCGAATGGACTGACAGACAGACAGATAGACAGATAGATAGATGGGTGGACAGACAGAAAAAAAAGACAGACAGACAGACAGACAGATAGACATACAGACAGACAGACAGACAGACAGATAGCCAGATAGACAGACAGACAGTCAGACAGACAGACAGACAGATAGACAGACAAACAGAGAGCCAGACAGACAGATAGACAGGCAGGCAGACAGACAGACATACTGATATACAGATAGACAGACAGATAGACAAACAAACAAACAGACAGACAGACAGACAGACAGACAGGTATTTGATTCTGCTCATTTGGTTCATCAGCTCCATGAGTTTCTCATGCGTCTCAGACTCCTGCTGTACAGTGTGTTCATCATCAGCTGCTGCAGGATGCTCTTCTGCTGGAGGGAAATGAGTGGAAACGAGAGGCATGGCCGACATAGACGACTGAATACCAGTGATTATCTACACAACGCTGAACAGGACTGTGAGGAGCTGTCATGTACCTGAGTCCTGTAATGATGAAATCATTAGAAATGCTGCCTGTGCTAATGATAATGGAACAGGAAGAGCTACACGATCACTGTACCGCATCAATACTGCAGGTGAGATTTAAAGGGATAGTTCACCCAAAAGTGAACAGTTGTGGTTAATTTACTCTCCCTCATGGCCACCCAAGATGTAGGTGACATTTTTCTTCAGTAGAACAGTAAAGAACATTTTTAGCTGAAACCGTGATCCTTGGTGATTCATTTAATGCAAGTCAATGGCTTTCGGCACTTTGAGAGTCAAAACAGACATATACAGGCAGCATAAAATTAATTCCCATGGCTCCTTATGATTTATTGAGGTCTTATGAAGCGAAATGATCAGTCAGTGCAAGAAACTGATTATTATTTACAAAATTATTACCTGTAATCCAGAGCCTCAACAGAATTTTTCTGTGAACTGATTCTTTCAGAAAGATTCTTTCTTTCTTTCAAGTTGACTAGTTTGTCACACAATGGTGTAACATATTTGCAGTTATATTAGCACAAATAATGAAGTCTAAAGCATATTAAGTGAATAAACTAGCCTTCATCAGCTCAACTTTTTAAATAAACCATGAGAAACTATAAAAACATTCATTCGTCCCTTCATTCAGGTGTTGGATTCACTCATGCTCATATCAGCGGCTTGAACTGTTTCCTCAGTTCAGTGACTGTTGGAAGAACTGGAGCATTGAATCAGTTCATTAATCACTGGATCAGATGCGCCGCTATTTTGGCTCATTTCCAGTCGGAGTGACTGTCAGGCGTCTGAAAGTGAGTTTGATTTAGTAACTTGTAGATTTGTGCTGCTCAAACTAATTCAGATGATTCAGTCTGATTTGATTAACCAGAATGATTTGTTCAACTGAACCGTTTGTCTGAGGCTGTGGATTACAGGTAATAATGTAGTAAATAATGTTCAGTTTCTTGCACAGACCGATCGTTTCACTTCGCAAGACCTCAATAAATCATCAGGAGTCACAGGGATTCATTTTGTGTTGCCTATATTTGCTTTTTTGTCTCTCAAAGTCAGAGCCGATCCTCTCTATACGCAGAATACGCAAGCTGCGTAGGGCCCCTGAAACCGCAAATTTTCATTTTTAATTGAACTATCCCTTTAAAGGGCTAGTTCAGCTAAAAACAAAAACTCTGCCATTATTTACTCACGCTAATGTAATTTCAAACCTAAATGATAGATGAGAGATCTTCAGTTTTGGATGAGTTGCATCAGATCTGTGTGTTATTCACCTTATCTCCATCTGTGAACGTCTGTCCATCACTGGCTCTCCTCCATGAGATCTCGGGCAGCGGTTCTCCCTCGGCTGTACAGGAGATCATAGCAGCGCTTCCCTCCACAGCCGTCACGTTCCTCAGCTGAGTGATGTGCGGCTGGACTGAACAGACAGACAGACGGGCAAAAGGCTTTGAGTCACTGCAGACGTTTCTGTGAGTTTATGTTTAAGTAATTGCTTTGAATTACACCTCAATATGCCCTAAACACCATGTTCGGTCTGACAGAGCACATCACACTTACACTTAAACAGAAAATTACATTATTAATGCAAATGTAATAAGAATTGCAAAGAACTGAACAGAATTTTTAAAGACATTTAGCGGTATAATGCTCTTAATGATCACAAAAATAATTAGTAATAAAATGCTAAATATATTTTTTAATAATAATGATAATAATAACATTATTTTCTTTATGAAAATGTTTCCCCCCAGTTTGTTATAGTAAATTTTTTTTATGTTTTTTACAATAATAAAACACCTTTAGTTGCTTCATGCTAATTTTTTTTGTTTGTTTGTTTAATTTATAATAAATAAAACCCTTTATTTTCGCTAGGCATTTTCTTTTCCCAGTTAATAATAAAAACCCTTACTTGTCATTATGCAAAATCTTTTTACAATAAAAACATTTATTTTCATTATGCAAAATCTTTTCCTCCAATTTATAATGACAGAAACCTTTTTTATGCATTTATTTTTTACATTTAATAAAACCCTTTTTTTCTCAATTCTTAATAATAAAAAAAATGTATTTAGTTAATGCAAATTTTTATTTTTATGCAATTAATTTTCTTAATTTTCTTTAAGAAAAATCTTTCGAAAACATCTTTATGCTCTTTATGTCTTTCCTGTAGGTGCAATGTCTTCCCCTACATGAACTCTCTCTCAGCCGGAGAGTTTTCACGTTCACATCAGGAAGGTCTTGTTTAATGCTGAACTCACCAATAAACCCTGTTAGAAGTCTGTGTGTGTGTGTGTGTGTGTGTGTCCCACAGATAAGCTGCTCTATGTATCCTTCTTAGTTTTGCCCTAAACACCAGCAGAGTCGAGAGCAAACAAGTTTCATGCATAACAGCCGTTTTTGCTCTCGCACAGAGTGAAGTGACAGTGAAGTGACATACGGCCAAGTATGGTGACCCATACTCTGCATTTAACCCATCCAAAGTGCACACACACAGCAGTGAACACACACACACCGTGAACACACACACCCGGAGCAGTGGGCAGCCATTTATGCTGCGGCGCCCGGGGCAAGCTGAATAAATCCATGCTGGAGTGAATGAAAGCCAGCAGAAAAAGCTCTTCACAGTGCGGGTCTTTGAACAGCGTCTGTAGAGCTCAAGGAGTTATTTGTAGCGGGAGACGCAGCAGAAACTCCCAGAGGCTGCGGAGAGTGAAAGCATGCATCTGCTACATACACACACTCCAGCAAAGACAAACACATCGCTGGAGACGAGCGAGCCGGGAACACTCCAGGAAACATCAACTATGAATTGCTGCTGAAAACACAGTGACGTTTGCATGTAAGAAACTCAGCAAAAGAGGCTGCTGGAGTGTTGCTAAGGTGTTCTGAACGGTGTAACTACACACAACACCCTAGCAACTGCTGAATTACACTCTAGCAACCATCTTGATCACCCTAGTAACCACTTAGAACTGCTGTGGCATCATTCAAGAACATTATTTTGGTGGAAAATGGACAACGATTGATTACACTTTAACCGTTTGTTGACAAGTTAAGCATTATAGTCAGTTTATAAATACTGAAAATGTATTAATTTGTAATTATATAATTATTAATATGTTTAAATTATATGATTAAATAATATTCAATATAAATAAACTGTAATTTTTATCAGGATGTGTATTAGTCAGTGATATTTAATTTTATTATTTACATACCATTATACATTATTAATAAGCTAGTATAACTGTAATAGACTTGTCGTAGCACTTTCATGTTGTTGGTTTTGATTGGTTCTATTGTCCTCATTTGTAAGTCGCTTTGGATAAAAGCGTCTGCTAAATGTAAATGTAATAGCATAAATCAACCCATTTTATATTTACATTTATGCATTTAGCAGACGCTTTTATCCAAAGCGACTTACATTGCATTCAAGTTACAGTTTTTACATTTATCAGCTCTTGCTTTCCCTGGGAATCGAACCCATGACCTTGGCATTGCTAGTGCCATGCTCTACTATTTGAGCTACAGGAAAGCCAATTTTCATAGGTTAAATGAACAACCCACTGTGGTAAGTTAAAATATGACCCATCCATGAGTTGCAAAGCAACCCAAATCGGGTTACTCTCAACCCAGCATTTTTTTGACTGTTCTTTTCCCATATTTTGTGATAATGATGCACTTTCTGCAGGCACAGCAGAATGAATGAAAGTGAAGCTCCTGTCAGTGGCTGTAAACCTCAGCTGTTGACAGTGAACTGATGCTCGAATGTTGTGCTCTTCCTCTCAACATGCTCTCCTGAGAGTGGCGATGGTGTTCAGACGACAGACGACACGCTGTAAACATGAGGACTGTAATGACAGCAAGGTCAGCAGACTCACACTCACACCAAACACAGAGCACCATATGAACCTCAAAACCAGCCAGAGAAACCTGCTGTCATAACGGTCACTGTCAAGAGCAGATGCTTAACCCTAATCCTACTACTAACTCTCAAAAGCACTGTTAGATAACTACAGTAAAAAGTTCCATTAAACTCTATTTGTAAAGATGGACCTTGTGCCCACAGTTGTGTTTGTGAAACGCACCCCAGATTGGTTGCACTATTTGCTCTTAATACAAGGCTAGAAGGTTGTAAGTTTTCAATATGCAGCCTTTGAATGTCCAATAAAAAGTAGCATAGAAAAGTTTTGGTATTTAATCATTTCAGCTTTAAATGAATTATTTTTGACTTGTTTTAATCACGAATACCAAAACATTCAAAATTCAATGAAGTATATTTAGAAGAAATAAACTATTACTAGAAATAAAAATATTAATAGAAACAAAACTATTATTGTTTATCGAAGTAAACAATAAACATTCGCTAACTGAAATAAAATAAAATATCAATTAATAAATATAAATATTAACTAATTGAAATAAGTTTAAGTTGAAACGATACAATTACTAACTGAAAATGATAAAAATAATAACAATAAACAATAAAACTAAAACTTTATAACTAAAAAAAATTAATTAAACCTAAATTGGAATATTTAAAAATAACAAAAATAATAATTATATATATATATATATATATATATATATATATATATATATAAGATGGAATAATAATGTATTAAATAATATTAATATTTACTTGGTTGATTATTACTTTTATTAATAATGCATTATAATTATGAATTATATCCTATAATTACAATTAAATATATTTCAGTATTAATAAACTGTATGGCTGAATATCTGTTGACAGAATGTCCATTTTTTTAATCGATATTAAAGTTATTCTATATTTTAATCTATATTTTTATTTCCATTGTTATCGGAGCATTCCCTAAATATTTATTCCATAAACAAGCTGTGTTTTAACCAGGTTTCTGAGGAGTAAATAACTAATATCTAGCAGTGCCTGACAACTTTATCCTCTTCAGCTGTTAGTGTTTTGTTATCTGGTTTTTGTTTCTCGTCTCTCCCGTGAGTGAACGTCACGTGCGATAAATGTCACAAAGTTACAGCCGTGCTCCCGCTCCATGTTTTACACAACAAAACTCCCGTCCAATACGAGCGTCATACAAACGTGAGTCTGCAGGATCATGATGGCGGAGAATAAATCTCCATACATTTCCATATGACAGACAGGAGGTCCAATCAGAATAATCAGTTTGTGAATATGCACAGCAGCTTCATGAAAACAGAAATTCAATGCGGGTCCCATAAAGAACCTGCTGGAGTTTTTCATGATGATTGAACAGTCTTTCATTTCTCTGAAATGAAATTCGAGATAGCGGCACATTTACTGCGCCGCCGGCGCATCCGAAGATGCATCGCTTAATTTTCTTCAAGAGAATCTGAGTGGAAAGCAACTAAATGGAAAAAGAAAAGAAGAATCGTCTGTACCGCCGTCGTGAGGAAAGACTTCCTTGAGACGTCACAACAAAACACCTTATAAAAATCAATCAACGTGCAAAAGATGCAAATGTTTCCTCACCAAACACTTTGAGGAAGAGCTGGCTCTCGGAGCTCCCAGCCTTGTTACTCGCGCGGCATGTGTACGGCCCACCGTCGCCCTGCCGGATGTTTTTGATGGTCAGCGTGCTTTTGCCCCCATCCAGCGTGTTAAGCACATACTGGTCTGATCGCTCGATCACATGACCCTTCCTGTGGACACAAACCATCAGATGAGATGATTGACTGCAGCTGTGAACACATCTGTAATTGAGTTAACAGCCTATAGAATATGAATCTCTTCCCAGTTCAATTAGTGTGTCTAAATTAATTTGAAGAAAAAAAAAGTCCATCTATCCACGAGTTAATTAATTAGCAAATACTACATGAAAGCATACAGACTCTTAAGGGAAAAACAAACATCTTATATAATGATAAGGAGTAATTTTATGGTAACAACATAAATTAAAAAATATATATGTTGTATTTTAGTTTTTTGAAATGAAATGAATAAATATATGATACATATAAATATGTCCAATATAATTCGTGTTGTGAACATGTGATCAAGACAAGAAATCTCTTCTGCTCACCAAGGTTGCATTTATTTGATTAAAATACAGTAAAAAATTGTTCAATATTATTACAATTTAAAACAGCTGTTCTCTATGTGAATATATGTTCAAATGTAATCCATTCCCATGGGATCAAAGCAGAATTTTCCGAATCATTACATAATGTCACATGATCTTCAGAAATCATTCTAATATGGTGATCTGCTGCTCAAGAAACATTTCTGATTATCATCAATGTTGAAAACAGTTGTGCTGCCCAATCATAAAAATGAAATAAAATAATAAAAAAACAACTGGAAACTGGGGAATCAATGGAATTAACACCTGTAAAGTATGGAGTGCCACAAGGATCTGTCTCAGGCCCTCTGTAATTTTCATTATACATGTTGCCCTTTGGTAATATTATTAGAAAATATGGGATTAATTACCATTGCTATACTGATGATACTCAACTATATATTTCAACAAGACCAGGAGAAACTCCTAAATTATCTAAGCTAACAGAGTGTGAAATGTAAAAATGTGAAAGATTAGATGACCACTACAATTTTCTTAAATTCGGTCAAGACAGAGATATTACTTATTGGACCAACAAATAGTACACAGAATCTCTTAGTTTACAGTTTGCATCTAGATGGATGTACTGTTGCTCTGCCGTCAAAAATGCGGGTGTTATGTTATACAGAAGAAAATTTCATGTTACAAAAACAACATTCTTCCATTTTAGAAACACTGCCAAGCTACAGAACATGTTACCAGTTTCTGATGCAGAAAAGCTATGCATTCATGACCTCAAGACTGGACTATTGTAATGCACTGCTAGGTGGTTGTCCTGCATCTTCAATAAACAAGCTACAGATAGTCCAAAATGCAGCGGCTAGAGTCCTTACCAGGTCAAGAAAATATGATTATATTACCCCAATTTTACAATCTCTACACTGGCTACCTATTAAGTTCCTTATCAGTTACAAAATATTACTACTTGCTTATAAGGCCCTAAATGGTTTAGCTCCTGCATACCTAACTCGTCTTTTATCACGCTATGCAATCCATCATTCAATGCATCCTTGCTGAATAAAATAATTAATTAAAATAACCCTGCTTTTTAGTTAAACTAAGAGTTTCTGAGTTTAAGCTACAAAAAGTACAGAGACAAAAGAACACTAACTATAGAAATGAAGATTCACATTGCTAACGATTCAGTCACAATAATAAGGCCACAATTATGGGAAGTGAGCGCAGGTCTCTGTTCAGAGACACAATTAGTTGCTGGGCCATCAGGAAAAACAAAGAAACACAGACCCAATTAGACTTTAACAAGCTAACGAAGCAATCGTAAAGTGCAGAGACTCAATGAAACACACTGAGCAAAGAGTTCAGAGGAATGATAATCGAAAATGACAATTCTGTCATGATTTACTCAGAGTCATTATCCAGTGAAAATGAAGAGAACATCTGCTCAACACCTCCTTTTGTGTTCCACAGATGCAAATGTCATAAATCAACATGAGGGCAAGTAAATGATGACAAAATTGTATAAAAAAAATGGATTTGAGAAAACAAAAAAGACAGAATGCATATATTTATGAGAAAATGCCCTTTTAAATCTTTATTGTGCTGTAAATACTATAGAATTGGATAATAGCATCATTTCTTGATTTTTACTAATGAAATTAACAATGTCTGTTAAATCGAACAGCATTTAAAATGTTAATTTGTGACTCTACACAGTATCTTCATAGCAGCAAACTTATGTGATATGACTCACATAACACACTTTAACATCTCTGCTGTTAATAACTGTAATTTTGAAGTTTGAGTGAATTAAAGAGAAATTTGTTTGGTAAAAATCCCTCATATTTAATGCACTTTAATTTCAGCAATTTAGAAAACTACCATGCCAATCACAAATCGGTGAAAACTAATAGTGCTGCACTTTGTGCTTGTAATATTCAGACTGATGGTTTCAGACGTTATAACTTCACTCCCACTGAAGACCTCTGGACCTTCTTGTTCACCCTGATTCAATCCCATCCGTGAGAAACACAAAAGCCTTCATTCTGACTGTCGATTTAACACAATAATTTGGCTCAGACCTGTCTGTCATCTTACACTGATGAAGTTATTGATGCAGGACGACTGACTGTGTGATGAAGCCCATTAGAATGCGGTTACATGAGCCTAAAATAAAAAATATGACGAAAAAAAAATATGCCCCTTTTTTATTTATATCATATGATATAGTTTAGCAATATCACACCAGCAAGGGTGCTGTTTTTCTTCAATATCTGCATCATTGATTTTATACAAAAGTTCAATAAAAGTGTTAAATTTTTGTCGTCAATATTGTCTGTCTTGCTCAATTTTGCAAATAAAAATTTTACAAAACTGTTGTGCCTTTCTGAACGACACGACATTACTGAATGAATACATGGTTTTGAACAAATCGAGCGATATTGAGTGTATTTGATAAATTTTTAATATTGAGAGCTTTCAATTTCTTAAAAATCATTTCATATTCCAATATAACATTTTTAAACACCCATTAAAACCCATTTCTGATAATTATTTATGCACTGTTGAATCAAAATATATCTTCATAAAGCTACGTTTTGTTTATTCAATGTTTTTCTCATTTAACACAACGGTTTTAATTTACTTTATTATATATCATTTTATATATAATTTATGACTATATATATATATATATATATATATATATATATATATATATATATATATATATATATATGGTAGAGTTTGTTTTAATGCACTTAATTTATAAACTGCATATATATATTGCAATGTACAAGTCATGAATTAAATGTCAATTTAATTTCAATGTAAATGTAAATATAAAAAATTTCATGCATTTCTATGAAAGCTATGTTTATATAAAGCTACATTTTGTAATTTCTTTGCTATTCTTTTCTCATTTAACACATTAACTGAACTTTTGTGGGCAATTTCTCAAAATTGATGAATGATTAATTTGCGATTAATTAATAATCATGTAATTAATTCGATTTGAATCTAAAATAACATTTTAATCACTTGACAGCCTTTATATCTCCAGATAGCAATGAGACTATATGGAAAAGAAACCTTTTCACAAGAATTTTCACAAGCATCTACTCTTAGACTTTCACAAAGATCTCAACAACAAAATGTTAAAATCTGCAATGCAACTTCTTCCATCCATGCAGGTCAGTCAGCAAACATTTTACACAGGCACGTTCAATGTCTCCCTCACACAATAGAAAGATCTCAGAGTTTGAACATTTCCGGCCCTCACCTCAGTTATCATGGAAGGCTTTGAACGTCTGATCAAAGCACACATCAGCTCTTCACGGCCCGACGCCACAGCCATTTGCATACAGATAGAATAGATGAATCGAGGACACTGTGCCCTACATACTAGCTGTGATGTCCAGTGCCCTACATACTGCATCTTCAGGGTTTGTCACTCAGCTTTTGGACCAAGCAGCAACATTCAGAGTGTCTCTTGGCAAACATTACTGTTACCCACCAGTACCAGGTCACCTGAGGGTCGGGGGAGCCAGACGTGATGCAGGTGAATGTCACTGACTCCTGGTAGTCGGCGGTGGAGTTGAAAGACTGCTGCGGCACTGACAGAACCGGAGGAACTGAAACGATACCAGACATGCATATTTAAAACTTGTTTCCATGTCTCTCTCAATACAGGTGAAGTCAGATGCTTGCATGTGTTATGTTTGAATGGATGTCTTGACCAGTCAGTCCGCTCTGATTGTGTCTTCACAAGTTTTCTGTCTAAGTGCATATTATATGACTATAAACTGACACGTCTTAATACATGCATATGAGATATCAAAAGTAGTGTGCAAGTGAAGTGGCTCTTTCCATTTTTTTTTTTTTATATTTAAATAAACAATATTTTTATTATATAATAAAAAAAAAATATATATAATGTAATCTAAATAATAATATGTAAATAAATAAATATGTATAAATGTGTACTAAAGTTATGTGATGAAAAGTTAAAAGTGCTATGACCTGATATGTATGTATATACATACATTTTTACACACATTACACACTATCTATTAGGGGTGTAACGATTCACAAAATTCACGGTTCGGTTCGATACGACACAGTGGAGTCACGGTTCGGTATGTTTTCGCTACGGGGTCGGGGCGATTGGTTATGTCGCAATGTTGGAAATATTTCTGTTTTAAACCATGAAGGTGAGCCAATGGATATCACACAACAACGCGTTTGCACCAGGATTTGCACACATGCAAACTTTGCACAAGATTTATACTGGTGAACAACTTAATCTCAGTCAATTCACTATAAGCAGAAAGTGAAAGTAAAAACGGAATGACGGAGTATTGACGGAGCTTTCGGCATCTGACGCCGCATATTCTCTCTGAGACAAAGAGAGATGAATCTACTTCAACATGCTGATAACAGTATAGCCTATAGCTGTTTTCATGCATTTATTTTATATTTCTCTTGTGGCCCGTACATACTGAAAAAAAAGCAACGTATTTTGTGTTAAACAGGTTGTTTTTGAAAGTCGGTGCTTGAAATAAAAGCTTTTTATTTCATTGATTTTTACTGATGACTGCAGTGTTAATATTTTAATTATAGGATAATTCATTGTAGGTAGCCTATAGCCTAATAGACCTGTTTTAAAATACCTTTTTTAAAAACATTATAATTGAGGAGTAAATAGCCTAATCTTATGCTCGCAGCGAGTCAGTTATGCGTTAATTATTGCGGGGAAAATTAATTGTACTTTTAATTTAATAATAAAAGTAACTTCATAATAATAATAGGCCTAATAAAAATAAGAATGTAACAGGCCTACATTAATTGGAAATGCCAAATCCTCTTAAAATTGCCAATAATTGATGTTTTTGACAATATCTCTGGCTATCGTCGATACAAGATCATCTCTTTCGACGCACCCCAGCAAGGGGAGGTTATCGCGGGGCAGACAGCACGATGCCTGTTTTGTCGTTTGGGCTGAGTTATTGAGCGCAGTGGCACTGATATTTCACACACTTTAAGCTTTAATTTTCCAAACGTAATAGGAATAGTCCAACGAATTGTTCGGTTTGTAATGCGTACCGAACCGTAATCCTCGTACTGAATGGTTCAATACGAATCCGCGTATCGTTACACCCCTACTATCTATCTATCTATAAACACAAAAATAAACAATATATTGAATATGGACTAATATTTAATATTTCTGAGAGATAAAGCAATATATATATACAAATATTACATATAATAATATTGAAGAACCAGTATTTCCTGAGAAAATGGTATAGTAAGAAATAAATACAGAAATAAACATTCAATATTTAGTACAAGAACACAAGCTTTTAATGCAGTGCTCAATAACGCATGTTTGCGTAGAGTATGTTTCTGGTCTTCAGTTTTTTTATTGATCTTTGGGTAAGCACTGAATTATTAATCAATCAATCAGCTGTTGTTATTGTTATTTTAAGCTCCAGTTCTTATGTAATTTTTTTTTTAAATTGCGTTTTTTTTTTTTTTATCGACTTTCCTCGTCTCTGGTCTGTAATGAAACTTATTTAACTGTCAAACAGTATTTCAGCAAACCACGTCAGTGTGTGTTAACATTCACATTTCAGTCTGATTCCCTTTAAATGTCCCAGAGTAACGTCCTTATTTCAAAACAACTTTGTGTGGTATCAGTCTGATGGGCCGAATCCATCTGATACGAAGCTTTAAGAGAATCAAACAGCCCCTAACAATGTCTCTCCAGCACAATCATTATTCGCCGCGCTGTGATCCGCCTCCTGTTAGAATTCAAAGAGGCTGAAATTACTCGTTTTTTTTGGTGATGCGTATCAGCGAAGGACGATGCAAATGAGACGCCCTCTATCTCGGTGACATTTCCTTTTAAAGGATCAAGCAGATGCAGACAGAAGTTGGCGATTCGGGCCTGTCTGCGCTCATCTGATGATGAAAGTGAGGGTTAAGGGCACGGAAAGAGCACGCTAGCACACGTCTGCATGCTAATCATCGGTGTAAACGCATCCATGCACACAGATGTACAGGATAGTTAGAAGAAGCACAGACAAGCAAACAAAGAGACCAGGCGCTTCTTAAGTCATCGCTCAGTAATGTGAAGGATCACTGATGAAAACACCAGCTCAGAGCGTCACAAATGATGGTTTACGCTGGTTACGCATGTATATAAACCAGGACAACCTAGTCTTGTTGGTTAACCTATTAAAGAAACCTGGCGGAGAAACGAGCATAAAAACATCAAAAAAACACAATATATGACAGCTGGGATGGTCCAGATGGTTGAATAACAAACACGATGGTAAACAATGAGTGACTTGCTGCTGTTTTTCTCGTTTAACTAAACTAACTTTAATATGAATCGTTTTCCAAAACGGCTCATGTTTCAGCTATTAAATAGTTCAGTTCTGTATGTAATAGTGATAATATTTTGTTTTGTTTTTTAAGGTAATTTAGAAAAACTTTGGAGCATTTGTTTGTTTGTTACGACCAAGCGGCTAGCGGTAGACCGGCAGGCTGATCATAGTATGTTTGAGCAATTTAGCCTTCTCAAATCATCACGACTTGCCTAAAATAAAATCTATAGATATAACATTTCAAGCATATAACAATGTTTAAACATTAAACCTAGATAAATGTGCGCTGTATCCAATAGTTTGTGCGGAGAGTGGAAGCTAAAGTACAGTACATGGAGGGACCAGCGCAATCAATTGCATTTTTTTCAATGGAAACAACTTAAAATAGGCCTACGCCGTAATTTTTGCTCATAAAGGTAAGAGTAATACATCACCGGGAACTCTAAAGGCTCTACTTTTATTTGTGTGCACTCACAATATCAACAAAAAGTTATTTTATAAAATAAAGAAAACAATGATGCGCTTTCTTCCGTCTCGTCTTGAACAGGAGCGCTTCAAGATTCAAGATTTTTATTTGTCACATACACAATTATGCAGAGTATAACCAGCAGTGAAATGTAAATGAAGGGGGAAGTGGTGTGTGGCCAAGTATGGTGCTCTGCATTTAACCCATCCAAAGTGTAGACACAGTAGTGAACATACACCCGGAGCAGTGAGCAGCCAATGCTGCGGAGCCCAGGGAGCAGTTGGGGGTTCGGTGCCTTGCTCAAGGGTCTCACCTCACTCGTGGTATTGAGAGAGGAGAGAATGTGTGGTTATTCACTCCCCCCCACCTACAATCCCTGCCGGACTCGAAACCACAACCTTCGGGTTACAAGTCCAACTCTCTATCCATTAGGCCACGACTGCCCTCATTTCACAAAAATGAACCGAAAGTCAGCGAATACATGACTCACAGACATGATAAATATATCTATAGAAAGCTTTAAATTACTAAACAAAATAAATCAAATCGAAAACAAAAATTTCATTATAATCCGTGAAGATGCACTTCTCTCTAAAGGCGAGTCTAATGAGGAGACAGCGAGTCAGGATCATCATCTTCATCTTTGCGACACTGACACAGAAAACACTAGTTTATTAGTAAATAATTCAAATATCTCCTTATTATTTCCCCCCCACACATTCATGGTAATTCCTTTTGCCGGGCCTTTACGGCAAGCTTTATTGCGTGTATTTGAACGCAGAGCTCTTCATCTGCGCTGACGGCACTCGCTGCAGGACACTAAACACCGTCGAGCCGCTCTCAGTCGGGGTAGCACAGACTGAACATTACTAACTGATGGATTTCTAAAATATAAAAATAAGCAGAAGCCTAAAACAGGCCCGAGGCCCGGCCCGCGTCTGAACTATGATGTGAAAATTGGCCCGAAGCCTGGCCCTAGAGATGTAAAAAAGTCGGGGCCCGTTGGGCCTGGGCCAAAATGCAGGGCTCTACTTCAGGTCTGAAAGTCTCTACTAATGAACTGACGAGTTGAATCGGGTGTGTTAGAAGAGGGAGACTGTGCTAGGATGCTCCAGGACAATTTTGAAAACTATTTCAGAGACATGTTCTTAAATGTGCATTAACTAAAATGTACAAATCTATACATTTTTTGATGGGAAATGAACATGAAGTATATGTGGTTATTGTGTTTGCTGGTTAAGATGTTTGTGGTGGTAAAGTCCCAGTTAACCAATATAAACCAGCTTGAAGAGATCAGTTCAGACTAAAATGCTAGTCTTTTCACATTCAAACTAAAATGGGTGTTTGGCATCTCAAATCCACTTCTAGTTTATCAACTCAGCATCTTTGCACTCAATTTTCTGCTGACTAGATTTGTGACTAAATGTTTCAATTAACATAAACTTCAAGCTTCTGTGGCTCACAAGTAAACGGCGACCTTATCTTCACTAACGCTTCACGAAACGCCACACGTCTTTTCAACACATTCATTTACCTTGTTCTGCAGATCGAGCCGTCATCAGGATTTGATAGCGCCGAGCTCTGCCTGAACGCACACAATAGTATTTGCAGAACTCATACTTCTTTAAACTGATGTAATAACACGCAAAGACGAATAAAAGTGCATTGCATTCAATTTAGCATCACTACTTATAGCTTTCGGGAAGATCCAATAAGCTCGATCAATGAGGCGCATCCTATTATCCCCAAGACATGGCAAGCAGCGTCTGCCTCGGAAACAGAACAACCTGCTGCTTAAATCACTTAGCGAGCACTGACTTGCAAGCGACGACGCCTGGGTCTCGTGTCCAAGACTGGAGATTGAATCCAGAATTTTCCCCTAGATTTATTGCCAGCCTTGGCTGAGTTGCAGCGGATTGTAACAGTGTGTTGGAACGCCATCCGCTGCTGTAATGAAACGCCTTGTTCTGCTTTGACCTTCCATCTTGAGTTAACGCGGTCATGTTGCATATGCGCACCATCTGTTTGAGGCTCGTTTGGATCACTGTTCTTCTAGTAAGGACACATATTCTAGAGGCCTTTTGAGAGAATTATGATTGCCAATGAAGTTATTCAAGTGATGTGTTTTGTTTGACAACACAGATGCAACTTCTCAACTGGGTTTTAGAGTGCAAATATTACAACAGAAGTAGTTTAATTGAATTCATTTACAGCATCAGCACTGATTCATTTAAATGTTGAATTAAAAATGTAAAAACTTACATTTAAAAATAGTAAAAATGTAAAAAAAAAGTTACATTTAAAAATAGTAAAAAATGTTATTTACATTTTAAAAATGCTGCAATTAAAACAGTAAAAATGTTCAATTTTAAAAAGTTACATTTAAAAACAGTAAAAATTTGACTTTTTTAATGTTACATTTAAACAATAGTAACAATTTTTTATTTGAATTTAAAAAGTTACATTTAAAAACAGTAAAAAATACATTTGTATTTTAAAAATGTTAAAAATTAAAAACAGTAAAAGTGTTACGTAGATTTTTTTAAATGTTACATTTAAAAATAGTTTAAAAAAATAGTTAAAAAAATTCAAAATGTTAAATTTAAAAATAGTACAAATGTTACATTTAAAGTTTAAAGTTTAAAGCATTGCCAGCCGAATCTTAGCCACCTACGGAGGACTATTTCCTGAACCTGGGAGAGTAAAGCTGTGCTCAAAGGCTGTTTCTATAAATTGGGGCAATTCCAACTTTGCAGTCTGGTGCTTCTGACTCACAGCCTGTAAGTAAGTTCTTATTTAAAGAATTTGCCACTGACGATTCAAAAACAAGTTTTGAGCAGTGTAGAGTAGTGCTTGTTGTTTCTCCGATCACAAATGTAGACATGGTAATGTTTACCGTATAAGTCATTATAATCAGTAATCATGTCCCCACTAGATGCAACAAATGCCTCGTTTATAATGGGTTTTATTGTTTTTGTCTCGTTGCGCCGGGACACGGCATCACAATACAGTAAGGGGCAAAACATTTCCATCTCACGCTTGAGGTATTCAGCCAATCACAACGCACTGGATAGCTGGCCAATCAGAGCACACCTCGCTTCTCAGAACGATGAGCTTTGTAAAAATCGGCACGTTTCAGAAAAGCGTGACCCATATGAACGTCATATGACCCCTTTAAGTGAGTTGGTAAAGGGTTGGCTGGTCAGTCTGTGACAGTGGAGCGCTTTACGCTTATTGAGTTGCTCAGAGATCAGTGAGTTAGTGTGTGAAGAACAGCTCTTACCGTTGACCAGCACCACGATGTCCCTGAAGTCGATTTCTCCTCGGGCCTCCACACGCGCCTCACAGCGGTACACTCCCTCGTCAGCTTTACTCACTCGCAGGATCTGCAGGTTGTTGCTGGGAAGCACCTGAAGTCTGCCTTCAGGAAGAGACACAAACAGACGTTACAGCTGTGTGAGACTATGCTATGATATTCTACAGTTGCTTGGGAGTTACAAATGGTTGCTAGTGTTTCTATGTTAAATGTTGAAAGTTTACCTGAGCTGAGCAATTATAATAATCATGAGAATTGTGGGAAATTAGATTGGACACATCTTAGAGCAAATGATCTTTGGCTATATAAAATATCAACAGAGAAGAGTTTAAGTAACATAGCTGTATCAACTGAGACTATTATGCGTGATAATGTTGACTGTAAGAATCCTAAACATATTAATGACCGTTTGATTTATGATGAAATAGTGTATTGTTCAAATAATGCCAGTAGAACTTTCTGTCAAAAAGTAGTTAAAAGTGATCTTTTTAGGGCTGGATGGAATGAATATGTATCTGAGTTGCATTTGCAGGCTAGAGATGCTTTTAAAAATTGAGTTTTAACAGGGAAAGCAAGGTACAGCCCAGAATTTGAGAAAAAGAAATTGGTAAATGCCAAATTTAAATATGCTGTATGGTTTATTAAAAGAAATGAAGCAACCATGAGAGCAAACTCAATGGCTAAAAAAATTCAGAAAAGTGATGTTCATGACTTTTCGAAAGAAGTTAAGGTTATTAATAATAGTAAAGTACTGCTGCCAGCTAGTATTGAAGGGATTGTTGGGGCTGAGAATATTGTCAAATTGTGGAGAGAATATTATAGGGATATTTTTAATTGTGTTGAGAGGTAGGAATTTGAAGTAGGTCATTTACCCAGTGATATTGTTGTGATTATTAGACCTTCTGAGGTTAATTATGCTATTGAGAAATTGGCAGTAAATAAAGCATGTGGCCCTGATTCAATAGAAGCTGAACATCTAAAGTATGCTAGCCAAAAATTTGTGTTACTTGCTTTGTGTCTTACAGACTAATGGAAAGGACTAATGAAACAAGCCTGTTTCCACCTTACTAATTGGAGTGTTTTTGAAGCTGCTGCAAATGATCATCTTATATCAGTTTCTGTGAAGAAGTGTGCATTCCTACCAGGACTCATTTAACTTACAACATCGACAAACCGTGGTTCACTGCAAAACTAAAACAGCTCTGTCAGGCCAAAAAATATGCTTACAAGAAGGGGGACAAATTCTTGTATAAACAGGCCAAATACGCACTGGAAAAGGAGATCAGAGTGGCAAAGAGGAACTATTCTGGAAAACTAAGGATTCAGTTCACTTCCAGTGACTCAGCATCAGTGTGGAAAGGTCTGAAAGAGATCACCAACTTCAAGACACCATCCCCCAGCACTGTGGAGAATCAACAACTGGCAGACAATCTGAATGAGTTCTACTGCAGGTTTGAAAAAACACCCCACACGCGCCCTGAACATCTCTCCACACAACCATTAACACCTCCTGCAACCCCCCTCTCCCTCACACCTGCACCTGAGATCAGTGAAGACGATGTGCGCCAGGTCTTCCAGAAGCAGAAGAGAAAGAACGCATCAGGCCCAGATGGTGTCACACCAGCCTGTCTGAAAACCTGTAATGACCAGCTGGCCCCCATCTTCACACAGATCTTCAACAGCTCACTGGAGCTGTGCGAAGTCCCTTAATGCTTCAAATGCTCCACAGGCCTGTGGACGATGCAGTCAACATGGGACTGCATTATATTCTGCAACACAGGCCAGGGACCTACGTGAGGATCCTGTTTGTGGACTTCAGCTCAGCTTTTGACACTATCATCCCAAACCTCCTCCTGCCCAAATTAACTCAGCTCTCCGTGCCCACCTCCGTCTGTCAGTGGATCACCAGCTTCTTGACAGACAGGCAGCAGCTATTGAGGCTGGGAAAATACACATCCAACACCCGTATGATCAGCACTGGAACTCCTCAGGGCTGTGTTTTCTCCCCACTGTTATTCTCCCTCTACATCAATGACTGCACCTCAAAAGACCCCTCTGTCAAGCTCCTGAAGTTTGCAGATGACACCACACTGATCGGCTTCATTCAGGACGGTGATGAGTCTGCTTACAGACAGGAGGTTAAGGAGCTGGCTGTCTGGTGCAGTCTCAACAACCTGGAGGTCAACACGCTCAAAACAGTGGAAATGATCGTGGACTTCGGGAGAAACCCCCCTGCTCTACCCCCACTCACCTTCATGGAAAGCACTGTATCGACAGTGGAGTCATTCAGATTCCTGGGCACCACCATCTCCCAGGACCTGAACTGGGACATTCACATAGACTCTATTGTTAAAAAGGCCCAGCAGAGGTTGTACTTTCTTCGCCAGCTGAGGAAGTTCAACCTGCCACAGGAACTGCTGAAACAGTTCTACTCCGCCATCATTGAATTCGTCCTCTGCACTTCAATAACTGTCTGGTTCTAGAATTAATATTAGAAATATATCAGAATTACCGGCCCGAGTCCGACCCGAGCCCGTCTTGTTTTCCCCTTCTCCTAAAACAGTTTATACTACTGTTTCGGCTATTAAAATAGTTCAGTTTTGTGTGTAATGGCAAAATTATTATATTTCGTTTCGTTTTTTTGTTAAGTTAATTTAGAAAAACGTTTGGAGCATTTTTGTTCGTTAACTAGCCTATAAGTTTTTTTTTTTTTTTAAGTAACGACCAAGCGGCCAGCGGCATGAGCTGATCATAGCCTATGTTTGATCAATTTAGCCTTCTCATATCATCACGACTTGCCTAAAATAAAATCTATAGATATACTAAAACAGTTCAAGTATATAACAATGTTTAAACGTTAAACCTGCGCTATAATAATAATGTGCGCTAGCCTATATCTAAGTTTGTGCGGAGAGTGGAAGCGAAAATGCGTTCTGCTGGACATGGAGGCACCAGCGCAAACACTTGCATTGTTTTCAGTGGAAACAAATTAAAATAGCCTACGCCGTCATTTATTATTATTTTTTTTTGATAAAGGTAAGAGTAATACATCATTCGGAACTGTAAAGGGTCTACTTGTATTTGTGTGCACTCACAATACCAACAAAAGGTAGTTATTTTATAAAACAAAGAAAACAAACGTGCTTTCTGCCGTCTTGAACAGGAGCACTTCACAAAAATGAACCGAAGCGAAGCGAATACATGCCTCACAGACATGATAAATATATCTATAGAAAGCTTTAAATTATTACTTAACGAAATAAAAAAATCAAACAAAAACTCTTTTATTAAGATTATAATCTTAATCATAATCAATAAAGATGCATTTCTCTCTAAAGGTGCGTCTAATGAGGAGACGGCGAGTCAGGATCAGCAACTTCATCCTTACGACACAGACTCAGAAAACATTAGTTTATTAGTAAATAATTCAAATATCTCCTTACTATTTCCCGCAGACACATTTATGGTTATGTTTGCTGGGGTTTACTCACATAACTCACATAAGCACGTTCATAATTTTATGTATTTATTGTTTGTATTTTCTTGAAACTCCCGAGCAGCGTTTTTGCACTTGTTTTTGCCATAGAGCGACTGCTAATTTGACATCAGAATGAATACGCTACCAACGAACATTTTTAAATATCAACCAAATTATAATCATTTATGTAAATAAAACCAGCTCGTCGGTTCTCCGCATTAGATTGTGGGAAATAGTGTTTCAGCGAGTGTGCATTGGTTGTACACTCAAAATCAGAATGCATTGTGGATAAAAAGTAGTGAACGAATGTAGGGAAGGAAGTGGTTCACTCAGAATTCGGACAGCACTAAAAAATGGCTGACACCCGATGTAGTGCACTATATAGTGGATAGGGAGCGGTTTCGGACACTGCTCCTGTGTTGCTATGTAGGGTCTTCTGAGTGTTTGTTTGTGTGCTGTTGCTAGGCTGTTCTATAATCTGAGACAGAGAGGCAGATAGATACTTACATGACACAAACTGCACGAATTTAATAAAGCAAGTAATGTTACAAATGCAATACTCTAATAACGTAATACTGTAATAGTGATACTGATATTTGCTTTATCAAATGGCAGTAATAACAAATGGATTTGTGTCCTTGCCAAAGAACATTTCAGACGTCACAGTCCTGAAATCTTTGGATTGATCGCTAAACTGAAACCATCAGGCTTCTAAGTGAACTTAAAGCATTTGACAGAAATATAGTCCTGTGTTCTGTGAGAAAGAAGAAAGCTGAGGATTTAATCAACAGACTCCTTTTTCATCTGTGAGCAATAATAGGAAACTATTATCATCAATCATCAAAACTACTTCTGCTTCCATTTCAAGGACATTTGCTAAATGAAACACCTTTCGGATTACAGCCTTTCTTTGGCTTTTGTCGTCCCTCGCTGATAAACACACACCTTTTCTCCTCTCGTTCAGGAGAGATATGTATAACCAACTCTGTAATTAGAATAAAAATAATCTTTTAATCTCCCAGGCTGGAAAGTGCAGATAGCTTGTGAAAGTTCTGCCTTTGAATTCTAATGAATGGTTTGACACCTAAAATGTAGACAGAAGTTTTTATTCCCTCTGCAGAGAACTTTACTGAATGTGGTTAAATCCAAAACGCATTCAAATATTTATGTGTTTGAATCCACTGGTGTTGTGCTGGTTTTTAGTGGATGTTTTTCAATAACAGAAGAATATGTGAAAGTGTGGTATTTGGGGTCAAAATCCCTTCTGCTGAGGTTAAAAACACAATAATTAACATGTCTAACATATTTAATTTACATAAATAGCTGGATGACGTTTCCATTTGCTGATAAAACATGGTTAGATTCAGATGGTAAATATAATACATTAAGTTGGGTGTTCACCTTAGAAATAATCACCATATTTATAATGAAACCATCATATTTACAAATATGATAATAATCATATCATGTAATCAAATATATTAATCATTTCATATAATAAAATATAATAATTTATTATATATTTTAAAAAATATAATGAAATATATTAAATTAAGATGGAAATCCACAATATTAATTTTTTATATAATTTTTGCTTCTGAATTTTTTAAATGAATGGAAGCCTGTTTCCACTACTGAATAAAAAATAAACACGGGTAATTGCGAGGTAACTTTTTTTCTCGCAATTCTAACTTCTTTTCTCATTATTGTCAGATATAAACTCACAATTGCAAGTTATAAAAAATACTATTTTTTATTGAGGAAAAAATACTATTTTCTTACAATAGCAAGTTAGAATCTCACAAATCTGACTTTATAACTCACAATTGTCTGTTATAAAGTCAGAATTGTGAGATAAAAAAGTCACAATTACATTTTTATTAATTTTTATTTAGTGGCAGCAACAAGCATCCATAAAAATGGACATATTTTAAATGACAGTATATTTATTGATCAAACATAAATTTTTATTTTGTCAAAATAAGCAGAAAATAGCACATTTTTCCTAAGCTCTATTGTAATTTACTAATGCAAAAATCCCAAGAGATGAACCGAAATACAGTATCTGGACTGCAATTACAAAGAATTAATGATCAAAAACAAAACAGCATCAAAAAGTACAACAGTACACTTAAAAAAATATATATATATAATTCCACTTCAACTTAAAAAAGTAAGGTTTGTGCCTTATTTATTTATTTATTTTAAAGTATAATCAAATTGGCTGTACAAGTCATTTTAACTTAAATGGCATTAAGGCTTAAATAATCAAGTTGAATCTGGAATCACTTAAAGGGGTCATATGATGTTGCTAAAAAGCACATTATTTTGTGCATTTGGTGCAATGCAATGTGTTTATGTGGTTTAAAGATAAAAAACACATTATTTTCCACATACTGTACATTATTGTTGCTCCTCTATGCTACGCCTTTCTGAATTGTGTTGATTTTTACAAAGCTCATCGTTCTGAGAAGCGAGGCGTGCTCTGATTGGCCAGCTATCCAGTGCGTTGTGATTGGCCGAATACCTCAAGCGCGAGACGGGAATGTTACGCCCCTCACCGTATTGTGATGGCGTTTCCCGGGGCGACGAGACTAAAACAATAAAAACCATTATAAATGAGGCATTTGTTGCATCTAGTGGGGACATGATTACTGATTATAATGACTTATACAGTAAACATTACCATGTCTGCATTTGTGATCGGAGAAACGACAAACAACAAGCACTACTCTACACTGCTCAAAACTCACGTTTGAATCGTCAGTAGCAGAAACATACTTACAGGCTGTGAGTCAGAAGCGCCTGACTGTCCTCGCAAAGTTGGAATTGCCCCACTTTATAGAAACAGCCTTTGTGCAGCCAGCATTGTAGACTACTCTCCTGCCAGGTTCAGGAAATAGTCCTTTGTAAATTGCGCTGCACACACTCTAATATTTGGGTTGAACTGTTCTGGAACAGTGTTGTAAATACAACTTAACCACTGATTTCTAGTTGTGTCCTCTTTTGGAAGCCCAAATAAAGTAGTTTCGCTTTCACAACAAAACACAGCATCTCCAGAACATGGCGCCGGCGGCAGCAACAATACTACAGTGAGAATAAAAATCACGCCCCATTTCTTTGCGTAAACATGTGGGCGGTTATGAAAAACTCCTCACATCTTGACTTAGGCATGTGGGGCGTGTTTGAATGAGCCGTTTTAGGGGGGCGTGGCAGAGTCTTAACTTTGAGACTTTAGTCTTTGCAACTTCAGGGATCTTATCTATGCACAAACAGCTTGTAACACTCCAAAGAGAAAGAAACTTGAAATTGCATCATATGACCCCTTTAAAAAGTTGAAATTGGTTAAGATGTTAATGAGTTAATTAATGGAGAAATATGACTTATTTAGCATATGTTTTCTTTTTTTTCTTACATGTACCACAGCAATTCCATGATATTCTGATACTCTGGAGTACCATGCTGTATATGAATATATGAGTGTGTATATGAATTGTGAGCGCTCTTACTGTTGGGTTCAGACGTGATTTCTCGGTTCTTGTAGAACCAGGACACGGCCGGCACCGGTGAACTGATGACATCACAGACGACCTCAGCGTCCTCGCTCTGACGAAACTCTTGCGGCGTCTTCACCTCACGGAACGTCAGCTTCTCTGAGACCAAACAAACACGGCGTCATAAAACCCTGCCATCCAGAGTCAGAGATCTCAGTCAGGGTTATTACAATTAAAGGAATAGTTCACCCCAAAAGACCAAAATTGTGTCATCGTTTACTCACACTCAAGTTATTTCAAACCTGAATGAGTTTCTTTCTTCTCTTGAGCAAAAAAGAATATATGTTGAAGAATGTTTATAACCAAACAGTAGACGGTAGCCATTGACTGTCATATTATTATTATTAATTTTTTTCCCCACACTATAGAAGTCAGTGGCTGCTGTCAACTGTTTGGAAACTGACATTCTTTAAAACAACTTCTTTTATGTGAGTAAAAGTTGACAAAAATTTCATTTTTGGGTGAACTATCTCTTTAACTAAAACCAATATATATTTAATGCTCTTTACTCTCATTCATGTATTTATGATTACACTTTATTTCAATATTCCATTTTAGAATACTAACTATGAGTACATTTTTTAACTAACTTAACTCATGCTCAGGAGAGAATTAGTAGACTGTTCGGTTAGAGTTAGGGTCGGTAAAATAAGTTGGCATGTACTTGCAAAGTTACATATTGTCAGCAGAATAAAAGTAAAGTATCACTATCAAAACAAAGTGTTACTCTGTTTATTTCTCCACTCTTCCCCTGAATGATGAAAGAGCATAAAAACATTTACAGAACCTCAGTGAAAGCAGCTCGATTTCTCAGAGAAGTGCATCTCTTTTAAGTCCAAATATAACGCTCATCACGAATCGAAAGAATCAAGCTGTTTCACCGGCTAATCAAACTGATTATTTTTCTGCCTTGTCTCTGCATGCTTTGAATGTGATCGCATTCATTCACTTTGCACAAGCGTGTTTGTAAACAGACAGAATCTCTCGCTGTTTGGCTGAAATCATGTTTCTGTTCTGAATCTCATTATTTGGCCACACTGGGTCTGATTCTACACTATTACACATACAGTATTTATTTAGTCCAAATGCACTGTACTGAAGGTCACCTGACAGAAATCACTGAATGAGAAAAGGAAACCGTCTTATTGGTTTGATTTAGTCCAAAACAAAGTGCGATGACAGTGATTTGCTTGTATTTTGTGTTTATTTATTTATATTTTTAGTGTATTGACCTTCATAATGTCCCAGTTCGGCCTGAATGACATCAACAGCAAGTAGGGCTGGGAACCGAGAGCCGGTTCTTATTCAAAACCAGTTCTAAGAAATGCCGGGATCGTGGAAAATTCATAACTTTCGGTTCCAAAAACAAAAGTTTGGTTTAACATGAAATTATGACAGACATATATTGCTATTGCATACTTAAATGTACTAATATTAATAGTAGTAATAGCAATAAAAAATATAAAATAAAAAAATATATAATTTATAAAAAAAAAAAAAAAAAAAAATCACAGAATGCAGGAGAATTAGGTCTCCATGACAACCCGTCAAAATACAAGTTCAGTTTAACTCAAAATTATTGCTATTCTATACTAAAATGTACTTTGCAGAGTAATAATAACCACAATTATACTAAAATTAAACAATAAAAATAATAAAACATTTTTATTTTCATCCGTTTTTTATTTAATTTAATCTATTACAGTATAAAATAAAAAAATATTTTTTATGTAAATTGTTATATTTTCATGTGAATGCATTGGAAAAGATTGATTGAACTGTTTTACATTTGTAAATCATACATCACAGAATGCAGAACAAATACAATATACAAACAAAACAAAATAGAATTTGGAGGAAAACATACTACTACTACTACTACTAATAATACTAAAGAAAAAAGTTAAAGTTCCAGAGAGCTCCTTTTTGCAGTAATTATGTGCAAAATGCATAAGACTATCAGCAGACGGACAGTGAATAAGTCTGAAAATGAGACTATTTTCACCTCAACATGCAGGTAGTACAGCTAGCTGATATCTAACGTTGTTCGCTCTTGAATGAAATCTTAAGTGAAAATGTGACTCTTCTGACATTTTTTAACCTCACAAGTCTTGGCTGATTTGCTCTATTTCAGACGACATGGTGCTTTGCAGAAGTGGGAGGACGGTGTATGCCTTTGTTTCTGCCGGATCTGAATTATCAGTGTCAACGTGACAAGCCTCGTTTAAGTTAGCTGCTAATTTGCCTCGATATTAATACAATCTACATAAAACTCTCTTGTTGTAAGGTGAAGAAGCTCAACTCAGCCCAGAAACACCACGGTATTCATGTAAGACTTACTGAAGGCAATGGTGTCTGATAATGATGAGCATAATAAAATGGTGAAATTTTTCATCATCATTTTAGAGGCTCATATCATTATTACAATAATTGAGGTCCTCAAGGAAAGTGTACTGGATTGCTCAGGGAAATTTAGTACAATGTGGAACCTATGCTAAAATCAAATTATATGCACACGTGGTCAGAATTGTTGGCACCCCTGGTGAATATGATCAAAGAAGGCTGTGAAAATTAATCTGCATTGTTAATCCTTTTGATCTATTATTTAAAAAATTCACAAAAATGTAACCTTTCATTGGAGAATAAGAATTTAAAATTGGGGAAATATCATTAAGAAATAAATGTTTTCTCTAATACACTTTGGCCACAATTAAAGGTACCCTTTTATTCAATACTTTTTGAAACCTCCATTTGCCAGTTTAACAGCTCTAAATGTTCTCCTGTAATGCCTGATGAGGTTAGAGAACACCTGACAAGAGATCAGAGACCCTTCCTTCATCCAGAATCACTCCAGATCCTTCAGATTCACAGCTCCATGACGGTGCTTCTTCTCTTCAGTTCACCTCACTCATTTCCTACAGGGTTCAGGTCAGAGGACTGGAATGGCCAGCAGAAGCTTGGTTTTGTGCTCAGTGACCCATTTTTGTGTTGTTTTTGAGGTTTGTGTTTGGATTATTGTCCGGTTGGAAGATCCAAACATGGCCCATTATAAGATTCCTAACAGAGTCAGTCACTTATTGATTTTTTTTAATTGTTGGTATTTGATAGAATCCATGATGCCATGTGTCTGAACAAGATGTCCAGGACCTCCAGCAGAAATATAGGCCAACAACATAAAAAATACAGCAGTATATTTCATTGTAGACATGGGGTACTTTTTATCCCTGTGTTCACCAAACCCATCTTGAGTGTTTGCTGCTAAAAAACGCATTATTTTAGTTACATCTGAACACAGAAGCCAGTCCCATTTGAAGTTCCAGTCGTGTCTGATAACTGAATTTGCTGGAGATTATTTTTTTTGGTGAAAGATTGATTGATGATTGATTAGTTGTTTTCTTGAAACCCTCCCAAGCAACATGTGGTGATGTAGGTGCTGTTTGACTATTTTTTTTTAAAAGGTTTTCTGTCCCCGAGACTCAACTATTTTCTGCAATTCTCCAGCTGTGGTCCTCGGAGAGTCTTTAGCCACTCAAACTCTCCTTCTCGCCGTGCATTAGGACGATATAGACACACATCCTCTTCCAGGCAGCTTCGTAACATTTTCTGTTGATTGGAAATTGTTAATTATTGCCCTGATGGTGGAAATGGGAATTTTCACTGCTCTAGCTCTTTTCTTAAAGCCACTTCATTAATTTGTGAAGCTCAATTATCTTTTGCTGCACATCAGAAATATATTCTTTGGTTTTTCTCATTGTGATGGATGATTAATTTGGAACTTGGCCTTTTTTTGTTTTCCCTTCTATATATATTTCTGTGAAACAGGAAGCCATAGCTGGATAATTTCATGTTCATAATCACGCTGGTGTGCTCAAAATTGTGAATATGAATGGGAATATATTTCAGAGATTATTTAACTCATAAGAATTTCTAGGGGTACCAGTGGTTGTGTCCAACATGTATTTAAAACAAAATAAAACATTTATTTCATAATGATATTTACCCCCATTTTAAATTCTTATTATCCAACGAAAGGTTAGATTTTTGTGATTTAAAAAAAATAAAAGATCAAAAGGATTAACAATGCAGATTTATTTCCATAACCTTCTTTGATCATATTTAACAAGGGTACCAATAATTCTGACCACGTGTGTATTATATATTTAAACATCTTTATATATATTTAAAATCTTAATTTTCATAAATCTGTCTATATATAAATATATATAAAATAAAATAAATAAATAATAATAATAAAAAAATATATATATAATTTTACATTAAATGAAAAAAAAACCTGACAATAAAAAAACTTTTTAATATGTATATAGTATACTTATATAGTTTGTTTGTTTTTACATTTTTATATATATATTTTATTTTTTACATAATACAATATTATGACTGTGAGCATTCCTTCATTATGATCTTGACAATTTATATAAAAAAACTTGAAAAAAGCTGAATTTTTATATAATATAATATAATATAATATAATATATAAATGAGTTTTATAATATAAATCATTTATTTATTTATAAAAATTTTCCAATAGAACATCGTTATAACTCTGTAAGCATTCCTCCATGATGATCTTGACTAATAATTGATTTACAGAAGCTCAAGCTGACTGACTCTCATGGATTTACTGCGGTAACTCACGGTAAATCTCCAGCACCACCGTGGCCTCCTGGCTTTGTCCCTTGGCGTCCACAGCCTGGCATCGGTATATCCCAGCATCCTCGATGATGGCATTGTAGATGGTGAGCCTGGACCGCACGCCCTCTGTATGCACGATGACTCTCTGGTTGGAGACGATGCGCTCGCCTTGAGGACTGAACCAGTTTATGCTCACCGGCTCACCAATGGCTGGGGAAAAAAATAAATAAATAAATAAACATATAGGCATTTATTAACACAGTTAGAAGTAAAACCTCACATGCATACTCCCATAAAGCCATTCCTGCATGAAAGATCCCATGCATCTGAGTGAACATCTCATTTCCGATCTGGTTTACGCTATAATTTGCGACAGCTCTTTAGCTCTGGCCGCCGTTGGCTTTAATGAGGGGCCACATGGAGAACGAGCGAGCACCATATGCAAACTCCAGGTGCTCTGCTCTGTAAAGCTGCTCGGCTGAAGGTCATAAAGCAGCCGTGTGGGAGTCTGTTTTCCTGGCCCTCTGCTGTCAGAGGGGCCTGAACTCTCTAACCTCTCCGTGAGAGCGCTGGAGTCCTGGGATGAGTCACATATGAGGGACGGGGAGATGCTTGTTAGCAGGTTACAGAGTTAGAAAGATGAGGAGAGGAGAGCCAAGGAAAGAGTTGCATGGACAAAACAGCAGCGCTTCAATCTGCTGGATTAACTGAGGTGATGTTTTCATTTGCTTCCATGATGCAACACCAGGGGCCCGTTTCAGAAAGGAGGTTAAGTGAAAACTCTGAGTATGTTAACCCTGAAATCAGGGAAACTCTGGGTTTTCCGTTTCAAAATGGGAGGTTTGTCAAACCCGGGAAAGCAGGGTAAGGTAAGCCCGTTTCTGAAAGAGAGGTAACTTATATACTCAGAGTCAGTTACCGTAGTAACTTACTCTGTGAACCTAACCTGGTCGGGAGCTGGTTTTCTTTGGTAAACCCAGAGTTTCTTTCCGTCTCCTCCCCCTTTTTAAAGTGTAAGCGATGTTTTAATACCTCACTCATTCATGCTGCAAAATTGCTTTTCTTACTGAGTATTTTTGTTTTATTTCAAGTACAAACGTTTAAAAATTCTAAAGTTAAGATGCATTTTCTATAGATGAAAAATGGTCTAGATATTTAGTCTTGTTAAAATATAAAATTGTTCTAAATAGGGTAAGAAAAATAATCTTAATGCAAACGGAAACAAGAATAGGCTATTTTTAATTTCTTACCCCATTGCCAGATAATTTGGAAAATAAAATAATATTTTAAATATTTGTTTTTCCCTTCATGGAAGCAAGACTAAATACCTTATAGCCTATTATTTATGTTATTATAGATTTTTTTACATCGTATTCATGTGCATATTTATTTGAGCGGTACCATTTTAAATGTTAGTTTTCTTTAAAACATGGGAGATGCAGAGCACATTATATGTCCTGTATGCAGATTTTAAGGAAAGTGTGCATCGCTCTCACGCTCTTTCTGAGAATTTGTTTCTGGGCACAAATCCGTCAAAGAGGAGCTTTCACAGGACTGTAGGTCAGTGGTGCAGCAATGGGTTTAAATGAGGCTAATATGATAAATGATGTTCACTTGATAACATCTTTCTGTGATCTGTGGAAGTAACCCAAAATAATCAGAATTTCCTTCAGGATTTCCAGTGTGTTTGGATGCATTGATGACAGACCATCACACTTTATGAAACTGATTACTGTATGAAATGGAAGGATGCCAGATGGAGGGGTAGTACGAGCCAAATCTTCTCACCATCACACATTTTTGGTGAGACCCCAATGGTGCTTGGTTCATTGACATCACATCTATTAACTTCAGAAGACTTAGCATATAATTTAACAAAAGAACATACTTGCACATAACTTGTTCTTAGTGAACATGTAATGGGTGACTTATGATAGTGTTATGACGTTATTACGTTTATGGTGCATTTTTGTCCTTTTATTTTAGCTGGACAGCCACTAATCATTGACCGAGTGCTCATACAAGAGACATGAGGGTGAGTAAATGATGACAGAAATGTTTTTTTTTTGGTTGAACTTATTTAAACACATTTAAACCCATTGCACATGTTTTACAGCAAGAAACAGGTTTCAAAAAGGATTTTCTTAGCAATGTCATGGAAGAGCCATTTTATTCCCCAAAAAACCTTTCAGTGATCATGTTCTCAAAATAACCATTTTTGAATAAAGTGTGAAGAACATTTAAAAAAAAAAAATCATATTGAAACTTATTTGAAATAAATAAATAAATGCAACTTTTTCTCTCACAATTCTAACATTTCTGAGCTTACATCTCACAATTCACACTTGCCTTTTTTTTTTGCAATTCAAAAACGTCAGAATGGCAAGATTTAAACGCAGAATTCAGCATATTTTCTGCACTTTATACTGTATCTTGCAATTCAGATTTTTTTTTCTCTGAATTCCCACCTAAATAAAATACATATAAAAAACAATTCCCAAAAAAAAAAAGGTAAAATAGCAAGAAATATGAGATATAAATGTAGAATTGCGAGAGATAAACTGAACATTTTGAGATATAAACAGATAATTGTGATATACTGTATCAATGAAGAATTTCAAGATATAAACTTGCAGTTCTGAAGGGGTCAAACTTGTACTTATTTCATGGTGGGGCAAAAAAAACAAACCTGGATTACATGTCATAAACTTCTGATTTAGAAGTTATATTTGTGCATTAAAAAGTTTTATTTTTACTTTTTTTATTATACACTATATATATTATATGATGTTTATTTTTTTTTTATTAAAAGTTTACATTTATACAATGGAATCCCATTAGAATGTCATAAGCATTCCTTCATTATGATCTTGACTATCTTGACTTGGTAAATTAATGGTTTACAGATGCTCATGCTCACTGACTCTCATTCATTTTAAGATAAAGGACAGAACTACGAGAAAGAAAGTTGCAATTAAGGACACATAAACATGAAGAACATTTTGAGAAAAGTTCCATGCATGTTCAAGGTGCACATTCAGAACCAACAAATCAAAGGTCGAAAGTGATGTACAATGATGTCAATCGAAACAGAAAACAGTCTGTATGTGAAACTGCAGCAGTGAAGAGAGAGAACCAGTGAGTGCTGGTTTATTGTGTGTCTCTGATCAATCACTTCCTGCTTGTTCTTGCTCTATATATTGACAGAGCTCCAGCGAGACGCTTCCTGCTCAGACGCACGGCGAAATTCACGGCGGCTAATGCATTTACGGCCGGCTGGCATATGAACGATGGAAAGAAATCAATTTGTTGTCATGGCAACAGCACATCGTCCATGTGGGTAAAAAGTTAATTATTCAACAGGTGAAAGGCAACGGGTGACTTTTCAAACCACTGCAAATCAACTCGTTTTTTTTAATTATATTCAAGAAATATAATGATTATACATTTGTTTAATTGCAAACATTAAATGTGTTTAATTTAAACAAATTTCTGAACACGAAAGGTTCAGTAGACTGTTTGCTTTAAACGAATGGTTATTGTGATGGTGTAAAGAACAGAAACTGCTCTTTGTTAATAACTGGAATATTTTCTGGGAGCGTCCTAGGCTTTTCCGTGCTTTTCCGTTCCGAGTCGGAGCGGAACTCCTGTCGGACAACATCTCCAGGACGCTACGCTCCGTCTGACTAGTAAGCCAATTCTCAAATAACTGCTATGACTTTTGTTCTACCCACTTAAATGATAGAAGTACTTGTGTTGTCACGGGGTTTCATTCTTACCTGTGCATGTGAAGAATTTTGACTCTCCAACACTCAGTTCCACTTTATTCAGTGATATTGACACCTGAAGCACCGCTGTGACAGAAAGAGCAAAACACAGAGTTATTCATCATAATCAAGTCATATTTATATATATATATATATATATTATAGCGCTTTATACACTACAGATCGTTTCCAAGCAGCTTCACAGAGATAAACAGGAAAATAACAGCGTCCATGTTGCAAAATTAATCAATATCATCAAAGTGTCTTTCAAGTCACTTCTGCTTCTCAGATGTTTCTGCAAAGAAAATGAGGCCAGTAATCTCACATTCATCTCCTCTAGAGCGTCAGATCTCAACAACGTCTCAAACTGTGCTCAGATACGCACTCAAATATCTCAATATGAGCTGCATTCAGTTAGTGAATCATTTCTTATGAACTACACACACATCTGAGACAAACACTTCATATTTTAAATGAAACAATTTTCTATTATATCTGAAATACAAAAAATATGAATAACACAGCTGAATGATTTGCTGTATGAAACCCAATACTTGTTTTGTTTTCTAATTTTCAGGAGCTGATTCCAAAAACAGTGTCTGTGTTGTTTGAGCATGTCACACTTTCTCACTAAATATGATAATATTTTTGGTTTTAAAACCATTTTTAAGGTGAATTACTCTTGTATTTTCACTTAATAGCAGGAAAAAGCACAACAAACACAAGATTCCTGTCTGAATCTGAACCAACGATTTGCTCGACTCTCAGCCCATTTTCACATGCATGAATGATTCTGAAGATATTATATATTTTCTACATTATTTTATTCTGATTTCAAGGTCAGAACTACGGTCAGTGAAAGAAGAACATGCAAACATGAACTGGATGTTTTCTGCTGCATTTACGAGTGTTTCTCTGCAAACAGAAAATCACAGATTGTATGAAAAAAAGCTTATTTTGTGAAGTGTAAAGGGATTTAAATGGAGTGTTTGAACATATTTCCCACTCATTTGCAGATTGTACGCATATGAATCCCTATACTAAAACAAGCTACTTTAAATGCTCTGATGGAAAGCAAACTCCATAAGTTTGCTTACCCACACATACTCTGTATATACAGTATATATTAAACATCAACGTTAAGATTTGTTCTCATGGAAATTACTAAAGTAGTCAAACCTGTTCATTAGAAGGGGGTGACCCAATACTTTTGGCAATATAGTGTGTGTGTGTGTGTGTGTGTGTATATATACACTTTTTTCCCACATCAATCTACACTCCATAAACTTTATAATGGTAAAGCAAAAAACAGGTTTTTAACATCTTTGCAAATTTATATAAAAAAAAAAAAAAAACTAAATGATTCCATTGCATAAGTACTCATACCCTTATCTCATATTGCTTGTAGGTGTTACCAGACTTCGAGTGAAGATAACCTGTGGCAAATTCAATTGAATGGGTATGATTTGGAAAGGCACACAGGTCTTAATAAAAGGTCCAACAGCTGATAATGAATATCAGAGCAAAAACCAAGCACTGAGGACTACCTGTATAGCTCAGAGACAGGATTGCATCAAGCCACACATCTGGGGAAGAATTCAGAAAAGCACCTAAAGGACCCTCAGGCTCTGAGAAACAAGATTCTCTGGTCTGATGAACCTCAATTCTAAGCATCATGTTTGAAGGAAACCAGCTCTGCTCATCACTTGCAGAGTACCATCCCAAAAGTAAAGTGTGCTGTAGCAGCCTCATGATGAGGGGCTGTTTTTCAGCAGCAGGGACTGAGGGACTCGTCAGAGTAGAAGAAAAGCTCAATGCACCAAAATATTGAGATAGCCTTAATGAAAACTCAGTCCAGAGCATTCAGAACCTCAGACTGGGCAGAAGGTTTACCTTCCAACAGGACAGTGACCCTAAGCACACAGCAAGAGTGGCTTATACACAACTCTGTGAATGTCTGAGTGGCACAGCCACAGCCTGAGCTTGAACCCAATCAAATATTTCTGAATAAACCTGAAAATATGCGTCTGCCTCATCCAACCTGAAAGAGCTTGAGAGGTGAAGAGGTGAGGAGAAGAGTGGCAGATAATTGTTGATGAGCAAAGCTAGTCACATCAAACAAAAAAAGATTTGAGGCTGTAAATGTGCTTCAAGTAAATATTTAGTTAAGGGTATGAATACTTATGCAATGTACTTATTTCAGGTTTTTATTTTTAATACATTTACGAAGTTGTGACAATTCTGTTTTTGCTTTGTCAATATGGTGTATGGAGTGTAGATTGATGTGAAAAAAAAGTAATTTAAAGCAGTTTAACATAAGGTAGTAATACAAAACGTGAAAAAAACTAAGGTTTGCTATTCTGATCTCATAAAACAGCCCAGCATGCATCAGCACGACAGAAAGCCACCTATAGATGGCAGCGTGATTCCTCCGCAGTCGCTGTGTAAATCTTTAACACGTCAAGCGCGCGGCTGATTTATTCCTCTCAGGGATGCTGGGGGAGAGGAAGCAGCCTGTCCTTTTATTGTTGGTCTGTTGTAGTATTTTTGCACTCTTCTCCTCAGACTCGGCTAACTGCTGCTCGTCTGGCGAGGATGTCTAATTTGGGAAGCTATGGGCTGATTAATGACCAAAGCGTGGCCCTGAACTCCGCAATTAGAGACTACGACTGGCACAGGACTGACTTTGATGGCTGCCACCTGAGGTGGAGAGGAAATGTCACTAGAGTCGTAAGAGGCAAACGTGCGCTAGCTTTAGTGCCACCGAGCTCGTTTTACATTTTAAAGCTGAAAATTAAGATTCTGTCATCATTTATTCACCCGCAGGTCGTTCCAAACCAAACCACGGAGCACAAAAGAAGTCGTGGGCGAGTCAGCGGTGACAGAATTGTCCTTTTGTGCAAAACTAAAAGTGTTTGGAGTGTAACTGAAGACTTGAAGTGAATTAATGATCCAGATGCTGTTTGGACACAATAAAAAACAACACGGAGCTTGTTTGTCAGACTAATCGGATTAGAGCGTTCATTCATTCACGGCCGTTTGGCAGGTGTGAAAATTAATCTGAAATCGTGCCCACGCAAAATAATAAAACACAAACCTGTGCGAGTCATTAAACTCCAGAAGAGATACAGCGACATAATGCACATAAACAACATTTCTAACAAACTCAGGACAGCTTAGCAGAACAAACTTCACAAATAAATGAGTGTTTACTGTTTTAGAGCACGCTTTGCTGAGATCTGCCATCTATCATTACTGTTACTCATTCAGACAAGCTTCACAAAACAACAGGTCTCTTCTGCTCACCAAGACTGCGTTCATTTGATCAAAAATACAGTCAAATTGTGAGATATTATTACTATTTAAAATATCTGTTTTCTATGTGAATATCTGTTAAACTGTAATTTATTTCTGTGATCAAAGCTGTATTTTCAGCATCATTACTCCAGTCTTCAGTGTCACATGATCTTCAGAAATCATAATAATATACTGATTTACTGCTCAAGAAACATTTCTGATTATTATCATAATTATATAAATATAATTTAGTAAGAAACATGTTGAAAACAGTTGTGCTGCCCAATGATTTTGTGGAAACAGTTTTTATTTTTCAGGATTCACAAATGAATAGAAAGTTCAAAAGAACATAATTTTGTTAAAAACAATTAATATAAAAAGTTGATAATGAAAAACGTCGTCATTAGTCATAAATATGTTATAGAAAGGCAAAATTAAAAGACACAAAGTCAAAATTATGAGATAAAACGTCATGATTATGATGAGATATTGTGTTATAAGTACAAGAAAAAGTCAAAATGATGATATTCTGTGATGAATAGAAAGTTAAAAAACAGCATTTATTTGGAATAGAAATGATTTATAGCATAACTGATGTCTTTGTCACTTTGATCAATTTAATGCATCCTTGATGAATAAAAGTATTTTAAAAGAAATCTTACTGACTCAAAGTGAAAGTGAATAGTATGACATTGTAAAGCAATGTATGTTATTTCTGTTTTCCCCTAAAGACATTGTTAAATTAAACCTTTACATAATTAAACACTAAATAACAGAATGAGGGCAAACGCTGATCATAGTCAAGAGAAAAGAGAAAATCCTATATTCTTTAACTACAATCACTTCTACTTTGACCTCAGTCGTCACATAAACACTTCATTGCAAAGTAATTAGTTAAATTAATTCACCTTAGATCAAACACTGCTCTAATTGTTCTACATGATCACTTGGGAGTAAGAATGAATGAAAAGAAATTACAATTTTTATTAATCAAGGATGCATTATTTTAATTAAATGTGCCAGTAAAGTCATTTATAATCTTTCTATTCATCTGTGAATCCTGAAAAATAAAATGCATCACTGTTTCCACAAAAATACTGAGCAGCACTGTTTTGAACATTGATAATAATCAGAAATGTTTGTTGAGCAGTAAATCAGTATATTAGAATGATTTCTGAAGATCATGTGACACTGAAGACTGCAGTAATGATGCTGAAAATACAGCTTTGATCACAGAAATAAATTACAGTTTAATAGATATTCACATAGAAAACATTTATTTGAAATTGCAATAATATTTCACAATTTTACAGATTTTTGATCAAATAAATGCAGGCTCTGTGAGCAGAAGAGACTTCTTTCAGAAATGTTTAACCTTCACTAACTCATTATCATGCAGAACAGCCTCACCTTGTATTAACTGTAATTAAGCACAGAAAGGACGTGCCGAGGGGCGAATAGCTCTAATTGACTGTGATTTGACAGAGAAATCCAGGCGCTGTGCGAGTCTCTGCGGATGTACGGAGGGTTACCGGTGGGTTGAGCGCCACAGAGGCACTAAAAGAGTGGCAGTGCATGCTGGGATGTGTTTGTGTGACACAGACACACGCTGAGACGCCCTCAGGCGTTAATACTGCTGCTGCTTCCCATCTGGGACTGTAGAGAAGGAGGTTTGTGTCAGCGATCCTCTTCGTGTTTAGTTTAAATGCGTTCTAAAGTCCCACACGCACCTGTGAGAATCCATCTGCACCAGCTGTAGTTTTACCCCGTTTACCGCGGTACGCTTGCCTGAAGCCATGCTGCTCCTGCCTGAACCTTCAGAGTTCAGTATCTGAGGATTGAGTCAGTACTGTACAGTACAGTTATGACACAGCAGTATGAAGCACGGCTGGGAAACACAAGGAATTTACCACTTCTACAATTACAATTCTGCTTCCTTAAAATTATATTAATGATTCTTTGATGACTGTTGAGGAAGTAGAACATGTATTAAGCAATAATGACTTGCATTTTTGGATGTAACGAACCAGTTCATTGACAGTGATTCATTAGATTCTATTGACTAATTTGTTTGTTATAGTGACTGACTTATTTACCAACAATTGACTCTTCTCATTTTCATTTAATTTATTCATGTAGGTATGTTTGTATTGCAATTTTTTTTAAAAATACATAAAATAATATATATATATATATATATATATATACATACATACATACATACAGGTATATATATATATATATATATATATATGTTTAATAAATGTTTATATATAAATATGTTATTGTTTTATTTTTATATGAAATACAGTTAACTGAATTTCATATGTTGAGATTTTTTTATGATATATTACTGTATATTATTTGTCTTTTTTATATGAAAAAAGACAGTTAATGTAGTAGAAATACAGTATATACATAATATAAAATGAGCTTGCATTTTATTATTTAAGTTTTCATTTTATTTTTGGTAAAATTGTAATTTTATTTGTTTTGTCATTATTCATTTTTAATATTTCTATATTGCTTGAATTAAATTTTATTTCAGTTTTCTTCAACTTAAACATTTATTTATCTAGAAAAAAAAGTTATTCAATTTTAAGTTTTCCATTTAGCTTTAGTTTAATTAAAAAAAAACTACACTGGTATAAAACTGCAATGCTATAAAACATTAAAGTACTTCATTAAACTTCATGAAAATGATTTGGTTCAAATTTTTTTTCATCGATTCCCAGCCTTACTATTGTCTGTTTGCTTTACTACAATTAGGTGACTGTTTCTTATATAAAAACACACTTGACTTGAGTTTCCCCATGCACTGTGTTAAAGAACAGGATCCCAGTCTCCCAGCATGCACTGCTTCCTGACAGCATCTCCTGTGATTTGAGCTTTGATTTCACTGAGATGCTCTACAGACGATGTGGAATCAGACCCGCGGGTGTCTGAGCGGCTCGTCTCGTGTGGGAGCTGAACTTCTGTAGTCCCAGAGGACGGTTCCTCAGAGAACAGCAGCGCAGCTCAAACTGCACTGAACCACATCCGTCAGCACTAATAGTGGCATGTGTCTGACGCCGCTCAGCGCCTTCAGTCTTTCAGCATTGAAGCATGTTTACCGCACAAATGTCATTTGTGAAGTTTGTGTTGGATTTACGCCAGCGGGGCTTTCTGATGGAGACTTTCAGCAGATCTAACACACATTTCAGCTTCTGAACGCTTCATGCAACCTGTTGATTTTGAAACAGGACAATTATTATATATATATAGATTTATTTTTTTAATACTACAATATCACTTTAATTTGTTCATTTCAGTTTTATTACTTTTAAGACATCAATTTAAATATATTTTAGTTGCCATCTTTGCCAGCGAATCAGGCTTGACGTGAGCAGACTCTGAAGTGGCAGCCATGTTATGACGAGACTCCGGACGAACAGCTGTCACGTGACGAGACTCTAGAACGGCGGCCATTTTCCAAAGAGACTCTTGAGTGGTGGCAATCTTGCAATGAAGCTCTTGAATGGCGGTCATGTTGTGAAGAATCTCTTGCGTGGCCAGCATGACGTGAGCAGGCTTTGACTCAGTAAACATGATACGAGTAAATTTTGACTTAACTGGCATGATGTGAGCAGGTCCTGGAGTAGCAGGCATGACGTGAGCAGGTCCTGGAGTAGCAGGCATGACGTGAGCAGACTTTGGCTTGTCAGGCATGACGTGAGCTGGTTCTGGAGTAACTGGCATGACGTGAACAACTCCTGACATAAAGGTCAGGATGTGAAAATGCTCTGGTGCAGGTACAGCACAATTGCAGGGCTCCTCATCCGTAACTCCCACAGTTAACGGTGAACCAGCCAGCAAAAGAGCATGGTAAATATATTTCTCCAGAGACCAGTGTATTTTCCCTCCAGGCAGCAGGAAACGAATGGGTTCATTAAGACCCACCCAAAAGAGGTCCTTAAGGGCCACATAATTAAAATCCACCAACTGACATACCTCACAAAAATCGGCCACATACTCCTTTATAGCCCGGCCGCCCAGACGCAGGCAGAGGAGATGAGAAACTGCTGGGTTCATAGTGCTGGTCATGTATTGTGTAACATTCATTCCACTGAACGGCGAGCGTAATGAGAACTCAAGTGCAGTTTATTAACAGACATGATCCAAGATACAAACATAACCCGAGACTTGACTTGAACAGACTTGGCATGAACAGACTAGACTCACCAACAGCGGGATACAACGTCAATACACGACAAGGATCAATGGCAACATGATGGCTACTTATAACAAACAATCAGGTTCACATGACATGAACAAACCAATGGAAAACAAGACACATGACTAGGACAACCAATCAGAACATGACACAATGAAAAAGGGAACCAATAGCATGAAGACATGAGGGCAAGGGAAGCATGAAACAAACTACAAAATAAAAGACATGAAAACATGAACATGACAAAACCCAAAACAGACCTTATATTAAGCATCCATTAAGTTTTATTACAATTAAAAGAATTAGAGAACTGTATCTGAAACCCACTGATATGATCTATCATTTACAGCAATAAACACAAATTAGATTATGCGACTTTAGCCAGGGTTTCACAGACGGGGTCACATATAAAAATAAAATTTTTCTGAAATATATACATGCATGTGTGTGTATTTACAGTATATATACATAATAAATACACACAGTACACACACATATATTATGCAAACAAAAACTTTTATGCAATTTATCGCGATTAATCGTTTGACAACACTAATAATCATACATGAACTCTTGATCTGTTTAGGATTATATATGTCATTGATGAAAGTTTCACTGAACAGATTCTAACATAACGTTCTTAAAGATGTGCATTATGGTCCTGATGTCCTTCACTTCCTCTGAGGAGCTTTAAGCTAAGATGTTAACCAAGAATACTTTCATCATTTACCAACTCGCAGCCATTTCACAGTTAACAGGTTGCTAGTGAAGATCTGATCTGTTAGTGTGGAAACTGGTTTTCACTCATGCCGGATCCCCGCGGCGAGGAGGACTGTTACCACACGAGAACTTTCTCGTTCAGCCTAAAACAGCAGCGACAGCGTCCACCGAGGGTCTGCGCCTGCTGTGAGGATGACAGACAGCAGACCCCCGCTGATACACAGTACTCAAACACTGCAACACGTCAACACAATGAAGGCCTTACAACACAGCAGGACGTGCAGAATATCTGAGAAATAACCACAGAATTCAACCCTGCTCTACATTTATTTTTCATCCTGTTTGACTCTAAAACATGTCACACTATGTGAGTAGAATACAGTACTCTGAAAATTATTGTTTTGCATTGCTGTATTGCTTTTTGTAGGAGACAAACATCACTAGTGCTGACCTCTATTTAATGAGGCTTATTTATGCCATGAACTTAACTTTTTATTCATGTATGTGTGTTTATTTATTCGATTTTTTTTTTTTTTTTAATTGTGAGTTTATATTTCACAGTTTGTACATAGAAATAGTAATATAAACAAGTCTTTCTGAAGAAAAAAAATCTGAATAGAAATATAAATTGCACGTTGCAAAAAAAAGAAAAAGGACAATTGCTAGATTAACCCGGAAATTTGAGGAAAAATAATATATATATTTACATTCACACTCATTTTGCCAGCACGGATCATATATATATATATAAATTCTTATATATTGAAAAAACTGAACCTGGGACCCGGTTAAAAAAATATATCGGTTTCACTCTCCCAAAATGCTGAAGCGTGTCTGTTTAGCGGGTTGCCAGGTCTGCGTAATAAACCCATGCAAATACACCAAAAAACAACTGAATGTACGGAAAGCAAAAAGGGACACGTCTTGCTACACTGCAGCATAGTAAAATGATTCTCACACTCCAGTTAATGTTCTGTGATTTTTATTTATTTATTTATCTTGCAAATTGTTCCTTTGTTTTTGTCTTATGTCCGAGTTTTTGCAGTTTAATTGTGCCTGTGCAAATTAGTGTAATGTGTCCGTGCTGACCTCCAAACTCAGGGCATAGGCTATTACTGTTTCCATATAGAGCAACATTTAATTAATAATCTGTTTACCTTCTTACTGATACAGTGGAATATATTTAATCTGAACACTTATGCAAACATTTTCACAAGAAAGCCTTGCATACAAGATGTAAGTGTGGAACATAATTGTGTAACTGTAATTGGCATACAGCCTCAGAGTGCACCAGATAAATCAATCGATCAATCGTTCAAAATAGCTTAATAAAGTAGGGAGATGACCACACAATGTTGTCACCTGAATGACTGTTCTTGTTGGCATATGAAAGGTTATTTGTTTAGATTTTAACAATAAAGCAATTTCAATAGATGGCAAACTTTATCACATCTCCTCAAAAAAAAAAAAAAAATTAAAGTTAAGAAGAAAAGTGGTTGCTGGACAAAAAGTGTCCAGACAATTTTTATTTTAGAATTAGAACATTGTGGAACCAAAAAAAAAAACAAGCTTGCCATTTCAGCTAGATTCTACTGGCCCAGAATTGGGGCGGACATTGATAAATGGGTAAATAGGCTACTATTTTATTTTCCTTTTCAACATTGCTGTGAGACATATAAACTGATTATGTTATGGAATGCATTTCTCATGTGCTTATTTCTGAGCATGAGGTTTTGCAGTGTACCCAGTGCCAGTTTAGCAGACTGTCCATCAAGCAGGAGCCCAAATACATCCCATTATGTGTATGTAAGCTTGTTGTCCACAGATATGCATGGGTTTTGAGATAGGGAAGTCATGAGGTCACAAAATGTAAACGTATTAATGTTGCTATTTTAATTTTAAGGTGGACAAGCCTCTGGAACTGCTGGGCATGCATTTAGTGGGGCAAGTCAACAGGACCAACAACGGAAATGAGTACATTTGTGTCCTGGTTGACTATTAGACAAAATAGCCTATGCTATTCTGAATAAATCTGAAACAGTTGTCTCTCACTGCATTAATTACTTTTACAGGTTTGGAGCACCAATGAGAATTCTTACTGATCAAGGCACATAACCAGCTTTATAGTTTATTGAATGAAGGAAAAAAAAATCTAAATCAGTATCCATGAAACTTTTCATGTGTGCATAGGATTCTGATTTGTACACAACATTGATGGTTTCAATTTTCAATTAATGGCGACTTATCGTGAGTGACAATCACGCGATTAATCGCGATTACATATTGTAATCGATTGACAGCCCTAATATATATATATATATATATATATATATATATATATATATATATATACATACACACACACAAACACATGCATGTATATATTTAAGAAAAATGTTGTTTATATATTAAATATATTTATATATAATATAAAATATAAGAATATAAATATATATATATGTATATGCATATAAATGTATAAAAATATTAATATTTATATAATATATACTGTATGTGTATTTATATTTACATAAATATGCACATTATACATACATATATTATGTAAACAAAAACTTTTATTTTGGATGCGATTAATCGCAATTAATCATTTGAAAGCACTAATTAAAACAAATCAGTTTTTATAGTTAAAATGTAATTATGTTTTTTGTATGATTTTAATAATTATGAAATATTTTACTGTAAATTTTTTATTTAATTTAATAATTATTTTTTATTAAATATTTAAATTGGAAATATAAAAAAGTCTGTATTTAAAAAATGTATCATCTATGTGAATAGAACACTAATAATAATCATTAAAAAAATTTATTTAATATACATGTGTTTACATCAACACATTCCATGCACTCCAGAATATATATACAAAAGTAAAAATAATTAAAATAATGAAAAACAAAGCTTGATGAACTGCGAATCTTAACAAAACACTACAACAAAGTACCACTGTAACAGCATGTTTTTGTACATGTTCCGTGGCAGACCCGTGTGTCTCTATGTAAACAGCATCGTCTGACACGGCTGTGCATTCACATCTCTAAAGGCTTGTGTGATGCTGTTTGTCTGTTTGTCTTTCCATCAGTTTGATTCCTCAGGTCATTTCCCGTCTGTATCGATGCGGCCAGTGAGACATCAGACACGTGAGACCATGCATCTGTTTTTCAATTATTCATCCGCACGGTTCCAGGAACGCCGTCTAACAGTTCATCTGATCCAGATCCCAGCAGATATTGTTAAGACGCCTCAGTGAAAGGTCACATCGCAGTCACTGCCGCTCTCCTGTTATCTCTGTGTCCCGTCTGTGTGTCAGTTCCACTTTATTCCTGTCCTACTTCACTGACAGCACAACTAAATCTGCCCTGAAAGCCTCTGAAATAGTTCCTTCACAGCTGAAGACGTACAGGATGGCCTGCAGATGGGATTCTAGAATGAATCTGAATGCCAAATGAAGAAGTCCTCAGAGAAAAACACGCTCAAACTGATGCTCATGAGATAAAACAGCATTCCACATGAATGGCCTTAAACACAGACTCTTCCAGCTACACAAGCCTTGCTTCATGTGCTGCTGTGCTGAATGTGCCAGAATGCAATTTACAGTGCAATGCAACTCTTTGCCACAAGCGCTGTGGTGATTCTTAGCATTCACCGTCAATTACAGTTGAAAAAAAAAAAAAAAACATTGTATATATACACTACCGTTTCAAAAAGTGTGCTTTTTAAAAATTTTCTGAAAAAACGCATGCTTTGCTCACCAAGGCTGCATTTATTACAGCAAAAATACAGCAAAAACAGTAAAAATTTAGAATTATTTAAAATCGCTGTTTTTGATGTGAATATGTGTTAAACTGTAATTTATTTCTGTGATCTGCAGCTGTATTTTAAGCAGCATTACTGCAGTCTTCAGTGTCACATGATCTTCAGAAATCATAATAATATACTGATTTATTATCAGTGTTAAAAACAGTTGTGCTGCCCAATATTTTTGTGGAAACCGCGATACATTTGTGATACAACTGTGATCTTTTTTCAGGATTCACAAGTTCAAAAGAACAGCATTTATTTGAAATAGAAATCTTTTGTAACATTATAGATGTCTTTACTGTCACTTTTGATCAATTTAATGCATCCTTGATGAATAAAAGTATTATATTTATTTATATTCAATTACAATATAATACTAATAATAATCATTTCAAGCCAAAATAAAATGCATATAATTGTATGTACTGTATATGTTTTTTTTAAATATAAATTTATTGATTTGATTACATTGTAATTTTGTCATTTTTTATATATTTATTACATATACACACACACACACACACAGTTTATTTTATATTTACATTTACATTTACATTTATTCATTTAGCTGACGCTTTTATCCAAAGCGACTTACAATTGCTATATATGTCAGAGGTCGCACGCCTCTGGAGCAACTAGGGGTTAAGTGTCTTGCTCAGGGACACATTGGTGTCTCACAGTGGATTCGAACCCGGGTCTCTCACACCAAAGGCATGTGTCTTATTCACTGCGCCATCACCACCCCTATATATGCTTGTTTAATGTAAATAATTGATATTTTCAGAAAAAAATTGATATACAGTTGAGGCTGTAGGTTTCCATATAACTGTATATAATTACTCACACTGTGAGTTTGGTGGCTGTAAACTCATGATCTGCAGATGGTTTGCGCCTCTCGACCCGGTGACTGATTCAGTTTGTTTCTTTCTCCTGTAACGGGTCGTTAGCGTGGGCCAATGACATCTCTGCTTACAGTAATTAGATGCTGCTGTGCCATTTCCAATCAAACAGAGAAATAATTACAGGCCTTCACATCAGTTCCTGTAATAGAAGTCTTTTGTTTCAGAATGCCTCGTGTGAAAGGATATTACATGACATTACTAGAGTAAACAAGTCATAGATTCATGTTTCATTTTGCTTTCACTTTTATCTCAGATGTTTCCTCTAAAGTTCCCTTGGAGGAAGAGAATATAGATATAAAACTAATGTGGAACAGTTTGTATCAGGGTTATTATCGTTATCTAAAACTAAAACTAAAAATTAAAAACATAAAAAAATTAATATTTCCATTATTTATTTATTTTTTATTTTTTTATATTTTATTGTCAAGTATGGTGACCCATACTCGAAATTGGTGCTCTGCGTTTAACCCATCCAAGTGCACACACACAGCAGTAAGTAGTGAACAAATGCACACACACACACACACACACACACACCGTGAACACACACCGTGAACACACACCGTGAACACACACACACCGTGAACACACACCCGGAGCAGTGGGCAGCATTTATGCTGCGGCGCCCGGGGAGCAGTTGGGGGTTCAGTGCCTTGCTCAAGGGCACCTCAGTCGTGGTATTGAGGGTGGAGAGAGCGCTGGACATTCACTCCCTCCACCTACAATCCCTGCCGGCCCGAGACTTGAACCCACAACCTTTGGATTACGAGTCCGACTCTCTAACCATTAGGCCACGACTTCCCAAATGAACTGAAATCAGATAAAATATAAATTAAACATTTTATTTTCAGCTAGAAAAAATAGATTTATTTCGATTATTATTAAATATGTTTTATATAGATATAATATAAAAATGGCAAAAACTTAAATTAAGATAAATAATTCAAAACTACACAGACATGCTTAAATATATTAAAAATGACAAAAAACACAAACCAATAAATAAATAGATAAATTATAGGCATGCTTAGACAGATAACCTATAGACATGCTTAAAAATAATAACAATAAAACACAAGGAAATTACTTTTAAATTCAGAATTAATTAAAAAATGTATTTATTTATTTATTATACATATATATACTTAATATTAAAAGTGATAAAACACAACAAAATTAGAAAAACTTTAAACTTAGATAAATATTTAAGCTATAAGGACATATAAGGGCAAATATTTAAGCTAAAAAGACAAAAACACACAAACAAATAATAAAATAATAAAACATATTAACACAACAAAATAAAATAAAACTTTATAGACAAACTATATAGACAAATATTTAAAATGACAAAAACATAAAACAAATAAAAAAATGAATTCATAACAAAAAATATAAAATAAAACTCAAAAGTTCAAAAATATTAATAAAAACTAATGTTATATCAATGATAACACACTGCGGTCTTCTATATCTGAGCGCAGTTTGAGACTCTGTTGAGATCTCATCTACTCAGGATCTGAGAAACACGAGAGATTTCAGTGAATGATCTCAGTCTAAACACTCAAGATTATAAAGAGAGTTTATTTTTGATTTCTCAAGCCTGCATAAACCTAGTCTAAGGTTGTTTTGACATTATTAGATGCACAAGTCTCATCTGTTGCTTGTTCTCCACACACATTCACCCAAATCACATTCAGAGCGCAAGACCTTTCTCTGAATCTTCTTTGTTAGTATAGTATTGATCTGAATGAAATGGATGTGAACGCTGCCCTGCTGCTTCATATTAAGTGACCATTCTTTCCTGAAATCAATAGTCGGCCGGTGGATGTGAAGCGCTCTACAACCCTTAACAGCCACTGGTGCTCCCTATAAAGCCTACAGCTGAACATTACACTGGTGGGATTGACCAAAGAGTCCATTTCAATCATAGCCAAGTGACCAAACTGCCCCTAAACACATCTTTGCTCGTTATCTTCAACACATCTTGGCTCCTACGCCGGGTCAGTGCGCCGCGTCTCATTGATCTCATTGACGAGCTTTGAATTGCTCTTCTTCTCCAATGCATCATTTAGCATTCGCCATTCAAGCGTGTTTGCGTGACCCAACGAAGCATCAATGAAGGCGACTGAAGATCTCATCAGAACTTGCAATTTAAGGGAGGTTTTGCTTGGATAGCATTTGAATGCGAGACTGACTGGGAATATAAAGCTGTGATGAACGTGGAGCAGCTCAGATCTTTAAGAAATGTTTGAGTTCCTAGTGAGATCTTTTGATTGCACAGTTTGGTATCTGAGCAAATCCAAACCCAATCTGAGATGTTGTTGAGATCTGAAGATCTAACAGAGACACATTTAAGATTACTGGGGTCTTTTTTCGGAGGAAAAACTTCTGAAAACCAGGAAAAGTCACCATTTTTTCTCACTGATGTCTAGGAGAAACAATTAAGATATTAAAAATATTACATTTGTAAGCACTACATGGAAGTCAATGATGAAATCCATCCTAACTCTATATGTGACCCTGGACCACAAAACCAGTCATAAGGGTCAATTTTTCAAAATTGAGATTTAGACATCATCTGAAAGCTGAATAAATAATCTTTCCATTGATGTATGGTTTGTTATGATAGGACAATATTTGTCTGAGATACAACTATTTGAAAATCTGGAATCTGAGGGAGCAAAAAAATCTAAATATTGAGAAAATCTCCTTTAAAGTTGTTCAAATTAAGTTCTTATCAATGCATATTACTAATCAAAAATTAAGTTTTGATATATTTACAGTCGGACGTTTACAAAATATCTTCTTGAAACATGATCTTAACTTAATATCCTTATGATTTTTGGCATAAAAGAAAAATCAATAATTTTGACCCATACATTGTATTTTTGGCTATTGCTACAAATATACCTGTGCTACTCATGACTGGTTTTGTGCTCCAGGGTCACTTATTATCTGAACAAATCTGAACCCAATTTGAGATGTTACTGAGATCTAAAACTCTAAAAGAGTCACAAATGAGGTTTACTGGGCTCTTTTTCATAGGAGAAACATCTGAGAAGCAAGAAACTTCATTAAAAGTCTCCAGTCTAGAAGAAACAATTCAGATATTAAATAGACTCAATTTGTTAGCATTACATGGAAATTAATGATGAACTCCATCATTTTCTGAGGAGAAACATTTGATAAGCAGGAAAAGTGTATATTTGCTCTTCATTTGTTCTCACTGCGTTCTAGGAAAAACAATTAAACAGATTTAAGCACAACATGATGAACTCCATATTTATGACGCATAAGCAAATAACGTAGAAGAGCATCATGGAGGACAAACTCCTGTGGAAATAAATCTTGATCCTGAAATAGTAAGATTTGATTTGAAATCCCACACGCATCAAGACTCTGGCATGTGTTGAGTAAAGTAAGAGTTTCTCCATGTGTTTCCCTCGAGTGTGTGCAGGTGCAGTGAGAGTCAATCAATATCCCGCTGAGGACCGAGGGCTTTCTATTGATTTTACCGTAAATATCAAGTACAGTGTGCTTGTCTGAAGGGGCTTCAGTGTGTTTTAAACTGTAGTGCAGTATGTACAGTACGCTTGAGGGATGCTGGGAAGACATCAAATAAACCTAACAGCAACTGCATCATCATACATACATAAATCTGCAACAATAAATAATAGATTAATAATACATAATATATAATATATACTACTAATAAATGATCAGCCCAACACCGCCAATAAACAAGTAAAATAATGATGTACATTTTATTATAATTGATATACTATTATTTAGTTTTTGTTAATATTAATTTTTTATATTTTCTGTTCTCATATTAATTTGTTAGTTGTATTATTTTAGTAAATAAAAAAATGATAAAATAAGTCTTATTTTTTAATAAGTCTATATAGTTTTAAGTTGTTTAACTTCAGTTTATTTTAGTATTTCATCTTAAACTAAACCAAAATAAGAAATGTTGCCTTGCCAAGTAGCTACAATAACATTTCATTCTAAAAGTTTATATTTTATTTATTTTTAGTTAAAAAATGATTTGATCAATAAGTCAACATATGTTTTCCCACTATTTTAATTCTTAAAATTCTTCTTTTTTTTTTTTAAAGATTTAACTAAATTTTTAAGTCAGCTTAATTTAAGTTCAAATGACTTCAAGAAAACGTAAGTTGTTTTTTTTTCACAATGTAGTTTTAATAACCCTGCTAGCTGTTTAAGTGATTAAAAATGGCTGTAGGCATGATGGAAATATGACATGATATTCACCTTTGAGAAGTTAAGATCAGCAACCTGTTAGTAATAAAGTTTCTTGTTTCATAAAATGCATTTGGTTTATTCATTGCCACCTGAAATAAACAGCAATCACTATTCTGAGTATTATTTCTACCGTCCCAGCATGTTAACAGTACGGATGACATTTAATATGCAATAAATCAGGCATTTCTAACATTCATGCAGAGTGTGTTTGTGTCCAGCTCTGATTATATACGCCTGTGACAGGAGCAGCGGGTTTGACAGATATGTGAGAGCGCTTTGTGCAGGTGTGTATTTAACACAGGTATCCAGACCCAAAGGGAAGACGCCTAAATTGGGTTTAGATTGCTTGAGAAGCCTTAAGCATGTGGGGTGAGTTGCCATGGAGACCAGAAAATTAAAGGCAAAGGAGCTGCTAATGAGCCTTAGAAAACAATGGGCAAACACACAGACTCACAAACACTCAGAAACACTCCGGCGCTTACAAACAGAGAGAGGATTTCAACTAACCCGTCAACAACAACAAGTGTTTCATTTATGGCCAACATTTTCACAGAAGCCTGTTCTGCTTATTAAAGCTGTAGTGGAAACAAATAAAGAAAGGAGGAGCATTTGACAATTTTAAATCAATTTAAAAAATGAAGTCAATGAAAAACAAAATGCAACTATGAATCAACAAAATATTTAAAAATTAATAATAAATTGCAAAATAAAATTGCAGGCATATTTATGAACAGCTTTTTAGTTTTATGGAACTAAAATTGAAATAAAAAGTAAACAATTTATAACATTTCAGGGAAAACACTAATAAATTAAAACCAATAAACTAAAAACTACTAAAATGCCAAAAGCACATAACAAAATTACTAATATATACTATATATATATATATGACCCTGGAGCACAAAACCAGTTTTAAGTCGCTGGGGTATATTTGTAGCAATAGCCAAAAATATATTGTATGGGTCAAAATTATGACCCGATTATGAATTTTTATTTTATGTCAAAAATAATTAGGATATTAAGTAAAGAAGAGTTTTATTTTTTAATAATTTGGTTAATTTTAGTTTAGTTTTTATTTTGTGAACAGTTTTGTAGCCTATAGTTTTTATGCTGAGATTGATTAGAAAACGATGATTTATTTTTGATTATTTTATTTAGTTGCTGTTGCTGTTGGTCTCATTTTGTTTTAGTTTTTAATTTATTTTGAAATTGTTTTAAAAATCTTTCTTTCTTGCCTAAATGCCTTTATTTTCGTCAAATAGGCCTACAGTTCTTAATACAACATATTTTACAGTTTAAACATGTAGTCTATACAACATTTCTTACATTTAAACAAGCATTTTAGAAGTAAAAATAAAACATTTAATTGTCACAAAAAAAACGATGCAGCTCGTTTAGGTGACTTGGCTTGCTTTGCATAAAATAAAATGGTTTACTGTTTTATAGATTAAATGAAACAAACCTATATTTGACCAAAGACATAAGTCAGCACTAAGAACTGCCCTCACCCGAAGGGAATATATATCTTCTCGCACTCACACTGGATTGTTGTGACTGTCCTATAGGAGCTGGGTTACACAAAAACTATCCAAATACTAAACAATGTTGCAATAAAATAACCGTGATTTTTAGAGTATAAGTGCACACTATAAAAGCAACTGATGCAAGCTGGAAATCACTTAAGTGGGTCAACCAAGTGATTGCGTGAATGATCCCTTACTCTCCATCCTCTGAAAGAATGGATGAAACGCATTTGTCTGTGTTTCTCTCCGTCTCGAATCGCGCTCTCTGAAAGCGCTTGAGAAACAGTATCTCTTCCACGGGCTCGGTACGCTTCCACTCGTTTTTTTTAGTCTCGAGCAGGAGTACGAGTACGACATTCACGTTACATGATTTGACTGATTTTTACGTAGAGAGGGTGACAGCGCACCGCATTAAAAGAAATGATTATTCATGTTTATATAACCGCTGGCCAAATTCAAAAGCGAAACTAAAACATCTTTGAGAGCACGGGGGCCCCTGGTGTTTCAGGGGCCCTACGCAGCGTGTGTATTCTGCGTATAGGAGGATCGGCTCTGAGAGAAGCCTATTGACGCCGCTCAGGTGGGGGGGGGGCGGTGCGGGAGTGGCATTACTATGAAGCAAAGTTCGTTTCGATTTAGAAAAACTATGGGGTGATAACTTGTTAATATGAGTGCAATATTTCCAAATGCATGCCCAAAAGATAAACTAAAATATCTGTCTTTTTGCCGCCCTAGGCGGCTGCCTAGTTCGCCTATATGCACGCGCCGGCCCTGATCGTTACAGATAAGCTTGCAATGTGTAAATCAAACACTATTGAACTAATACTATGGTGTTTCTGAGAGCATCACTAATAACAACAACCTCAAAACACACATTCAATGCAGCCGTTTGAAAGCAAAGACAATTTCCATTGCAAAATCAATAATGAAGATGCAATTATGATCCTGACTCAAGATGCATTACTGCAGTTGTTCAAAACGCAGCATGAACAAACAGGAAGTTCCCAGCGGCACTAGCTGACAATCACCATTAAATGAAAGGCCACATTAAACGAATGGAGTGCAACACACATCCACAAAGTAGTAAACAGCACCAGCCAACTTTGAAACGCTGATGCTTCACTTGGCATCGCGTGCTGCTCGCTTCAGTTTGCTTTGGACGCTCTCAAAGGACTCTTCACAAAGGGCTCTTATTGAAAGTGTCGGCACCCAGCCAGCGGCCTGAGAGAGCGCCAACGTTTAACAAGGGACGTAAATAATAATAATGTACCATACTATGACAGACGAGAACACGTGTGGAATATTAATGCGCAAAGAGTTGAACGGCGTTTCTAAAGGATCTTGGTGATTTGCATCAGGATCGGACCTCCAAACAGCACACGGCTCCGGGAATAATGTGGGATTTAGAGGAAAAGCCTCGTGCACACAGTGACAAGCTGAACTCATGTTAGAAACTCTCATTACAGTCCAATGATTCCAGTGGATTTTCTAGCATTACAGCGAACAGGGAACGTTCTGAACAAATGTTCTACCAGTAACGTTAACAGAACACATGATTAGATGTTAATTATGATTATGATGCAGCAATGTTATTAAAAAATAGCTGCCTGAGGTGAAGCTGACTTCATGCCAATAAACTGAAACCTGTTCTATGACACTTCCTATGATATTAATCAGATAACTTAGATACATAACATAAACGTAACATTACAACTTGTATCTGCACAAAAGGATGCACATGCCAGTGAACTTTACAGAGAGAGAGAGAGAGAGAGAGAGAGAGAGAGAGAGAGAGAGAGAGAGCTCCCGCCGTGATGCTCTTTCAACAGCGCGCTGAAACACGGGTAAGGATAGAATTTACTATAGATTTCACATCCTATAAAGTTCTCATTATAGTGCTTATGTCATAATTGTGTATGGCAGATTTGTGCTATATTTTCATCTACATTATCAAGTGATTCTTAAAATCACCTGTGTTTTCGAAGCCATACGAAGTAAAACAATTTTAATTGAAGTATGCCTACTGCTGAACAATATGACGAAAAACATCACTGCTGCATTATTATAGGATCAGTATTTTTGAAAATTAAGATCTAAAAGCAATATGACCGTCTCAAATAACAATATCGGGCATTTGAGCATGAAACTAAACACTGGTAATATGCAGCGCATTCAGCTGCATGTAAATAAATGTTAATATCCCAACGCATCCTATATTAGATTAATCAGATATGCACCCAGACATCACTATGTGACTTCAAAGTAGGGCTGTGCAATTAATCGTTACTAGAAGAACATTTGCCAGAACGTCAGCCAAAGTTCTGAGAATGTTCCCTGTTATGAATGATGCATGAAAGAAACATGTAAGAACATAAATGTTTAACTTTTGTTAGTCACAGAGCTTATTTTCTGCAATAATCCAAAAGCCAATGGAAAATCCTATTGGGTTTATGGGTTGGCCTACAAAAACACACAATCACTGCAGCGCTCAACTGCTTTCTAATCTAAACCTTCAGTAAGCGAGTCAGATCATTAACCACAACACCACACCATATAACAACAGGTATATCAGCAGTGCAGACAGAAATGAGCACCTGCTTATCTATTTAGCAGCCGTTTTGCATTGACTAGCATGTCATATAAAGCTAATGAACAGAGCTCCAGTGAAGCGTGATATGAGACTCTCATAAATTCAGAAGTATTTGATGATGTTTAAAACACTGTGAGCTAATAAAGATCTCATAAATATATCAACCCCAAAGCTATTATTCCAGCTAGCATCATTTCTGTTATCAAATAAAGCTGCATTTTGCTGATGTAAACATTATCATGATGCTAATCAACCCTGCATGTCCGGCTATAAACAAAATACCACTTTTATCCCATTTGCTGTGAGCTATTTTTGACAAAATAACAAGGTTATGGCAAAAAATGACAAGATCATTTGAGTACATTTTACAAGAAAATGGAAAAATGACCAGGTTCTTACTGACACGATCTGGAACGTTATTAAACAAAGTTCATCCAGTCTTTCCCAATGTTAGGATCATAAATAAGGCAATGCAAAGACTGTTTTTCCACTGCTAAAGATGCAAAATAGGCGCTGATCTTCCTCTGAGGAGGCGGGGTTTCGTCACTTTATGATGTCATAATCAGCATTAGAGAAAGTTACTTTTAAAAGTAATGCATTACAATATTGAGCTACTCCCTAAAAAAATAACAAATTATGTTACTTAGTTACTTTTTATGGAAATTAATGTGTTATGTTACTTTTGTGTTACTTTTTAAATGTGGCCTGGGCTTGTTTGTTTTCAATATACAAAGTTATATTTTTGGCAAATGAGCTTTCACATCAAAAGTATAATGTAAATTAATTTCTGTAAATTAAAAAAAAATAGTTGCTTATACAGATACTTGAAAAAAAAATAATCTGATTTCATAACTCATGTTACTTGTAATGCGTTACTCCCAACACTGGTTATAATGTGACAAATTCAAACACGAGAATGTTTTAGCTGCTTGGCTTCAATATAAGCTGACTAACAAGAAAGATTTGAGTTCTGAAACAAACAGGATGTTTTTATAGTACAATGAGCTTTTATATGTTCATTTGACCATTTTATACAACATCAGAATTGCATGTGATGTGAGCAAAACCTGTCGTACATATGAGCGTTTGGTCACAGGAAAATAATGCAGGTTCTGCCAATCAAGCGAGAGGCTGCATCAGACCCAAGAAGTGCGATCGGCCGGAGTCTGTCATTAGTTTGAAAGAGCCCAGCTTCTGTATATGAGACACTTTTATGGACCTTCTGCTGGCTAATTTACTGCAGGAGGTTTGTTAGCAGCTCTGTTTCTGCACTTCATTAAACTGCGCTGCATATGCTCCATCTGCATTCCAGGATTCGCTCCACATTACAGCAAATGGATTCCGGCATCTGGCGCCAAAATTTGTCATGAGCAGAGAGACGAAAATCACAGGAACTGAGAGCTGTGAGTCTCACCGGAAGAACGTAGTTATGGAAAGTGCTGCATGAGAAGCGATGCGTCTATTAAACAGGTTCCTGCATCCGTGCACATAATAAAATGCTTTATTAAAACCACATGGAGAAGAGGAAATGATGAATGTATGTGTCTGTTTTCTAAGGTGAATATTGTAACTTTATTGCTGATACACCTCTAGTAGATTCTTGAATATTGAATATGAATATAAAAAGTGTCTCTCTAAATGAGTTAAATTCAAATATCTTCAATAAACCCCCATGCTCTTTACAATCTATAGCACTGTCCAAGCAACAAAAACAAAAAAAAAAACCTAGAAACCATCCAAAACACCCTAGCAACCATCTAAACACCCTAGCAACCACCCAAAATACCCATGTAACCACCCAAAACACCCCAGCTACCAACACAAACACCCTAGCAACCACCCAAAATACCCCAGCTACCAACAAAAACACCCTAGCAACCAGCCAAAACAACCTAGCAACCATCCAAAACACCTTAGTAACCACTGAAAACAGCCTAGAAACCACCCAGAATAGCTTTTGAAAATATTTTAAATAGAAATATGTTGCAACATTATGACTTTTGTCACTTTTGATCAATTTAATGTGTTAAATGTAATGAATAAAATTATTAATTTATTTAAAAAAACTACTAACCCAAACTATATATAATAATATAATATAATTATTTGATGCAATTAATGAATTATTAATAATTGAATGTAATACATTTTGTGAAATAATAATTTCAAATGGAATCTTAAACCACCCAAAACAACTTAGCAACCCACAAATCATCTTGGCAGCCAACCAAAATAGCCTAACAACTAGGCCTATTCAAAACACCCTAGCAACCCCCAAACAGCTGAACAACTACTCACAACAACATAGCAACCCCCAAAATACCTTAACAAACACCCAAACAACCTAACAACTACTCAAAACACCCTAGCAACCACCCAAAGCAGCCTAACAACACAACCATGCTAACAACCCCCAAAACAGCCTAACGACTACTATACACCCTAGCAACCATCCAAACAACTACTCAAAACACCCTAGCAACCCCCAAACAGCCTAACTAATCAGAAAACCATAGCAACCTCCAAAATACCTTAATGACCCCCAAAACAGCCTAACAACTACTCAAAGCACCGTAGCAACCACCCAAGGCAGCCTAACAACTATTCAAAACACCCTAGCAACCCCCCAAATACCTTAACAACACCCAAACAGCCTAACAACAACCCAACCACCCTAACAACCCCCTGAAACATCCAAACAACTACTCAAAACACCCTAGCAGCCACCAAAAACTACCTACCAACAATCTAGTACTGCCATAGCAACTACCCAAAACATCCTGGCAACTACACAGCAATGCCCTAGCATCCAACCAGAAAAACAACTACTTAGCTAGCAACTACTCAAAATATCAAAGGAACTGCTTAGCAACACAATAACAAATTATGTTCTCATGTAGTGACAGGACACAAATAAATATGAGGCATTTTTCCATATAATAACATCATATACAGTGATCAGATGCTCTCAAGCTCCAAAATAAACCATTAAAGGAACTTCTTTAATCATAAAGAAATATAAATATGTTAATTATGGCCCGGTGATACTGATAATGTCATTGGCTCTTGTTTTTTGAAACCAAAGACAAATCTGCAAGTCTGTTATTTGAGCATTTTTTAGAGTAAAAAGTAAAACTTACATTTGGGTCTCAAACTAAACTTTCATATGACTTCAGAAGACTTGAAATAAAGTCACACACACTACTGTACCGATGCGTTTATGTCATTAGAGCTTGACTGTGTGAATCCTGTGCAGCCTGAACATTCTGCTCAACATCGCATTCTGGAGGAAAGAAAGTCAGTCATAGAAAGAAAGTCATATGAGAATTAACATTTTTGATGAAACCATTCTGCACAACAATGGAATCGTCTCTTGAAAGCTGAAGACATTATTGGCTATCTTGAACGCTTTGAACACAGAAATGAACACAGAAATCAATTTTTTGAACACAGAAAAAGAAGAAAGTGCTGGTGCTGCCTCTGGGAACTAAAATCAAGAGCCATGGCTCGTCTAAACCCTCCAACACACTCCCGGTGAAGAACAAAGATGTACAGCATTACAGATGATGTACAAAAACATGTCAATTAAAGCTAAAGCACACGTCCACACACACACACACACACACACACACACGCCCTGCGGCCACACGGCTGCTGTGTGAGAGACCCGCCACACACTCACATGCTGTCTAAATGCACTCATCAGCGCTCACACGACTCGTATCAGAGCTACAGGTCTTCACACTTTCTCACATTGTGACAGAAGGATTTTATGCATAGAAAGAATCAAATATAAACACTGAAGCAGTAACACACCATTCAAAAGTTTGGAGTTGGTAACATTTGTTACGTTTCTTCTGTTCACCAAGGCTGCATTTATTTGATCAAAAATACTCTTTTTTTTTATTTTTTTATTTTACACACAAATCCAAGAATTGCACACAAAATGCAAAATGCCTCACATCTCCTGCAAAATGCAGCACTGCATTCAAAATATCACAAACACATCCCAAAAGCAAACATTTGTCTCACGTTGCAAACCCCTTTGCCATAATGTTATATTTTTGGATATATCATATACACACACTTACTCAAAACCTAAAGCTCTTCTTTCATGAGCTCCTGGGTACATTACAGTTTTTACAATGTTTAGTTGTTTTTTCACCATGACAGTCAACCATGGAAATTAAGGTTTCATTTTAAAAATCTGATATTTGTTGAGAAGATTCAATAGTACATAGAAAAAAAGTACATGAACATTTGTATTTATACATTTATTTGTGTATGAATGTATTGCATGTAAAGTAGTGTGAAGTGTAACAGTGCTCTCTGTTACTGTAGTATTATCTGATGTAAACTATGGCAGCAGTTTGGATGACAGTTACTGTACTGAAATGCAGAAGGCTGCACTTCTTATGTATGCCATATTTCCTTTCAAAAGTACAAATTTACTCATTACTGTATGTGCGATATTGATTGAAAGAGACTGTTTCCAAATGTTTGAATTATTGAGGATATGGTCAATCTCCCAATTTTTAGCTGCACCCTTCAGCCATTGTAAGCCATGATTGACAACATTATTTCATCTGATATGCACCTCTGTCCTTGTCCTCTTCTTCCTCTTCCTCTGTACACTTCCATGCATCCTTACTCCTCTTCTTCCTCTCAGTTGTTGTCCCTGATCGTTTTCTGGATGTTCATCCATCGTCAGAATTTGTAACTCTTTTATTGTCCTCTGTCTATATATGCTTTCCAATTGAAGGGTCATGAGATGCACCTTTGAGCTATTTCAGAGAATTAGTTTATAATTGGTTGATCTATATTCTCTTCATTAGTGAAAGTCAGGAAAAATAAGGAAAGTGTGCTCAGCTAAATTCAAGTAGTATTTTGTCAGATGGGTATAAAAAAGCTTAGTTAACCGTGGCAGCGGTCGCAGCAGGTGTCGTGTGAAGTCCTCCTCGTGTGAAGACCGAAGCGGGTAAAGACTATCGACTCTACCGTACGACTCCACCAGACTGGGACACCCCGAAAGGATATAAGTATCGACTTTTATTTCTCATCTTTTCTACTATTTGTTTATAACCATTTCTTACTATGTGTAAGTAAGTTGTTGTTTCTAGCATGTGTGTTTGGCTCAGTGGTATTTCTTAGGATTACTGATCAAATATACTGTCGTGATTTGTATTTGTTATCTATTTTAATTTTAGTTAAATAATGTCTGAATTTATTATGTCTGTATAGGTCTTTTATTAAGTTTTAGTTTTATTTAATTTGAGTTATTTTAATACTTCAACAAACTAAATGGAAATGAAATTATACATATATATACATACACATTTATAAATTCAATATATATATATATATATGTATGTATGTATGTGTGTGTGGTTGCACATATACATATATATATAGTTGTTGTTAATATGTATTAATAAATATTATTACAATTTAAAATACCTGTTTTCTGTGTAAATATATTGTTAAATATAATTTATTATGGTGATCAAAGCTACATTTTTAGCATCATTACTCAGAATTTCCATTATTCAGGATTCTTTGATAAATAGAAACAGCATTTATTTGAAATAGAAATCTTTTGTAGCATTATGTCTTTACTGTAACTTCTGATCAATTTCCTGTGTCCTTGATGAATGAAAGTATTAATTTCTTTTTAAAAAAAGTTGAAAATGAAGTAATGAAGGTGCAAAACTGCAAGCTCATCATCTGCTTTACCCTCTTGGTCTGAAAATTCATGATGGAATGTTTTCACTGAGTCTGCCTCAAACTTAAAAGACTGTATTACAGAATAAGCTCTGACAGTGCGATCGGGACATGATCCTGACGGTGATTATGTTGTGATAATGAGCGACTGACTGCACATTATTGCACACAGATGGATGGCTAAAGCAAACTTTAGATGAACCTCCTTCTGAGCTCCACGTGTGTTTAGATGGTTTGCTCTTCACCTCTGGATGTGATGTTCTGCCCGTATGAACTTCAGGAAAGCCAATTCACTGTATCAGTAACGAGCCTGAGATGTCAGACGTTAATGAAGAACAGAGGAGGCAGACATGGGTAACGAGACCTGTGGAGCCGTAACGAGACGAAACACCTGCTAACGAGAGGAACTGGGCTGTAATACCATCTGTGTTATTGTGAGGGATGCTGTTGTCCTGATTCAGATTTATTAGTCGCACCTCTAACGAGCGAGGCAGATCCAATCAGGTCAAACAATGAAACAAGTTCTCCATTTCAGTTTTGACCTCGTTTGTTGTTAATCTTTCGAAGGCGACGATCACTTAACGACTCTCGTGATGCTTCATCAGGTGCCATCATTAACATCAGCGCAAGACTGATCGTCTGCATCTACATTCATCGTGTTTGCTGTTCATTTAAATGTTTACAATAATTTTTGTCATTTCTACTTGATTTTGTTTTAGCTTGAGTAATTAAATTCAAGTGATTTGCAGATTGCACAAGTTTGATTTAACGCAACAATTCATTTGTTTTCAGTTTTAGTCATTTGATTTATTTTTGTCTACATTCAGTGAAAGAAAAATCTTGCATCAAGTAAAAATTAACCATGACTTAAACATGAAAGTAAACAAATTAAACATTTATTTATTTATGTATTATTCAGTTTTTGTTTTGTAATAACCCTTTTTTTAATGCTCTCCTTTTCATACGTACGGGATCGGTACGTTTTTTCTTCTCTTTTTTATTAAGAAAAAAAAAAAAAAATATATATATATATATATATATATATATATATGTATAATTTTTATTCTGCAAGAATGCATTAAATTACAATAACAACAATAATGAAATTTATAATAAGACAAAATATTTCTATTTCATATAAATGCTGTTCTTTTGAACTTTCTGTTCATCTGTGAATCCTAAAAGATAAAAATGTATCACGGTTTCCACAAAAATATTGGGCAGAATGATTTCTGAAGGATCATGTGACACTGAAGACTGGAGTAATGATGCTGAAAATACAGATTTGATCACAGGAATAAATTACACTTTAACAGATATTCATATAGAAAACATCTGTTTTAATTTGTAATAATATTTTACAATTTTTACAGATTTCTTAATCAAATAAACGCAACCTTTTTGAGCAGAAGAGACATCTAAATATGCATTAGACATTGTTAATGTAACAAGGCTTTTTGTAGCCTTTCTGTGGCTTAAACACTAATTTGGAACTTCAACTTTAAATTAAATAGCTTCAAAATGCATTGTTTAAATGTTATAACATATTATTTGGCTTGGGTAGCAGTGACATTTCTTGATTTTTTTTTCTTTATTTCTCATGAACAGCTCTTTGCATTTTACAACCTAAAATATCAGAGCGCGTCACACACCGGTGCAGATCTGCTCATCCATGATTCACATACAGCACGACTCCAATTCTCACAAACAGACACTTGCCAAAGATCCAGCGGGTGGACAGAGATGAAGGGGCTGCCTGCGAGGAACCAGACGTCCTCAGAGACACAAACAATACGTTCATATATCTTCTTCTCTAAACCTGACAGGTTTTTGGCTGTCGTGGCACGCAGAGCACTTTGAGGACACCAGTGTTCCTGCTGTGTCCGCGCTCACACTGTCACAGAGGCAAAAAAAAGCTGATCTGAAACGAGCTGCTTTTGTCCCATACCTGCAGCAGAATTTTCCCTTTCAGTGCCGTGATAAAGGCTGAGTTCATGCAAAATGAACACCGTCATTGCTTGCGTGACCCACATTCAGCGCTCGGATCTGGCAGCTCTCAAAAGCTCATTTGCAAACGCACACATTCCCGCACACTTGACGTCAATAATGCCAAACGCTTCCTCGTGTCTCAAAACCAATCATGACATTTAGTGAAGACACTACACTGAAGACAAAACACTGTTTTCATGCATTGGTTAATTCTGAAAATTTGGGCTATTTGGCTTTCAGAAAAAAAATTAACTAACAAAAATAAATACATATTTAAGTGTTTATTTTATTGCACTTTATAAAATAAATTGTATAATGTAATATAACATAATATAATAATTTAATATAATATAACAATGAAAAAGTTCAATATAAAAATATTATAATAGATAAATATATACAATTAAAACTGTTTGGTTTCATATCTTTACAAACCCTAAATATAATATAATAAAATAGTTAATGTACAGTATCTCACAGAAGTGAGTACACCCCTCACATTTTTGTAAATATTTTATTATATCTTTTCATGTGACAACACTGAAGAAATGACACTTTGCTACACTGTAAAGTAGTGAGTGTAAAGCTTGTATAACAGAGTAAATTTGCTGTCCCCTCAAAATAACTCAATGCACAGCATAATGTCTAAACCGCTGGCCACAAAAGTGAATACACTCCTAAGTGAAAATGTCCAAATTGGGCCCAATTAGCTATTTTCTCTCCCCGGTGTCATGTGACTTGTTAGTGTTACAAGGTCTCAGGTGTGAAAGGGGAGCAGGTGTGTTAAATTTGGTGTTATCGTGTGGGGCGGCAACCAGGTGAGGAGTACAAAGACAAGTGTGTCTTGCATACAGTCAAGCATGGTGGTGGGAGTGTCATGGTCTGGGGCTGCATGAGTGCTGCCGGCACTGGGGAGCTACAGTTCATTGAGGGAACCATGAATGCCAACATGTACTGTGACATACTGAAGCAGAGACTGAGCCGCAGGGCAGTATTCCAACATGATAACGACCCCAAACACACCTCCAAGATAGTAAAGGTGATGGACTGGCCAAGCATGTCTCCAGACCTAAACCCTATTGAGCATCAGTGGGGCATCCTCAAACGGAAGGTGGAGGAGCGCAAAGTCTCTAACATATACCAGCTCTGTGATGTGGAAGAGGACTCCAGTGGCAACCTGTGAAGCTCTGGTGAACTCCATGCCCAAGAGGGTCAAGGCAGTGCTGGAAAATAATGGCGGCCACACAAAATATTGACACTTTGGCCCCAATTTGGACATTTTCCCTTAGGGGTGTACTCAGTTTTGTGGCCAGCGGTTGAGACATTAATGGCTGTGTGTTGAGTTATTTTGAGGGGACAGCAAATTTACTCTGTTATACAAGCTGTACACTCACTACTTTACACTGTAGCAAAGTGTCATTTCTTCAGTGTTGTCACATGAAAAGATATAATAAAATATTTACAAAAATGTGAGGGGTGTGCTCACTTCTGTGAGATACTGTACATATAAAATAAAGTTAAATAATAAGTAATAAGCAAATTAAAAATATAAAATTAAATAATATAAATATATTAGACTAAAACTCTCTGGCTTCATCTCATTATATTATTATTATTAATAATAATTAATAATATGAACAAAAGTTTTAAACCTGATTTTATCCAGTGCACTGTTCTGGAAGTGTATGCAAATCAATGCATATTTACCTATATAATGCCTCATTTGCATATTAAAACATCACTTACATATCATATTTTGGAAAATTTGTAATATAAAATAATAATAAAAAAAATCTATAAAAACCATTGTCTTAGTGTGATTAATCAGCTGGGAAAGTGGTGATATATTAGTTCAAATGTTGACCTGTGGTTGAAGTTTGAATAGCTGCGGTGGATCTGTGTTTTGGTTTCTCACACAAATCTCTCATAACTCTTTGAATATATGATGAAAAGTAGAGTAATTTTAGCATAGCATCTCCTTTTGTTTTCAAGTAAGAGACATTGCTTTTAAGAAATGAATGATGGCAGAGGTGAACGATTCCTTTATAATAAACTCTCAGATCCACTCAATAGTGTACTACTGTATTTGCCAAGGAAGTAACCTTTTCAAACTCATTATTTAAAGCACATCTATACCAAAACCCCCTCTTTCATCTGCTTGGCCCGGCGTTTGTCAGCTGGCAGCCTGGAGCTGTTATTTCTTATTGATTTGTCCATCTCCCCTGGCAAGAATAAACGCTTAATCCACATTTTGCCTTGGACTCTAAATCTGGTTTGAGTGATAATGTGTCTGCTCTGGTTTCTGAGAAGGTAAAGTGTAACAGTGCTGAAGCGATCTGTTCATCCCCGCTGACCCGCCGCCGTCTCAGGGTCACGTTTGTTTGGAAACTCCCTGATCGACGGTAAACCTGCTTCTGTGTGGATATTAGACATGATGCATAAACGTGTTGTGTGTAATTACAGTGTTTGTGCCGCAGTTACAGATCGTTTCAGCTCTGTTAGAGATCAATAAAACACACACTCATGTATTTCATTCTATATGCATCCAGGTATGCTCTTTATGAATCTTTACATGTTCTTCTTGACTTTAAAAAATAAATATAAAATTAAATTAATAATATAATATAAAAACAAAAATGTTAAACAAAAATCTGATAATATAGGTTTACAACAGTATATGTTTTTATATGTATTGTATAAATGTATTCGATATTTATTATATATTACATTTATTCTAGAAATTTAATATAATTATATTAATATGATGTATGGTGTCAGACCTCTGTTGTATGTGTCTTGTGTTTCCATGCCCATATTTGGTTTGTTTCCTGTCCTCGTCCTGTGTGATCATTAGTTAATTCAAGTCTAGCCGTGTTTGTCTGATTATCCCATGTATATTAGTCCTGTCTGTTCTGTTAGATTTCATCTGGTCAACCCGTTACTCCCCGGTGTTCCTGTCTGTGTCTGCCTTGCCTTGTCCTGCCCTGTCCTGATGTCGACATTAAAGTCTATTGTTTGAGTTTACGTCCTCGTCTGCGTGTCCTTGATCCTCCCTGCTGTGTGCACCGTGACAGAAGACCAGACCCCACAGTAAGCGGCGCCCCTTCAACTCGTTTTGTTTGTTCGTTTTTTCTAGTTTTTATTTTGTTCCTTTGTCTGTCTGTCCCGCGGCTGTTTTCAATGCCAGCCGCTCACTCCAGCCCGCCGTTCGTGGGGAAAGCCCACCCACCGTCCGCGGCCCCCAGACGATATGAAGATGCTTCCTAAATAATCAAAATCAAACTAAAAAGCAATAAAGTTCTGCGTTATAGTGTCAGTTAGAAAATAGTCATTTAAACCAGAGACATAAAATAAAACAATTTCCTATCATTCTCAGTGGCAGCACAAGAGACAAAACACACAAATAAATCACAGATTGTCACTTATTGCTCAATTTTTGCTATTTGTTGCGTTCCACTAGTGTTTTTTGTTTGTTTGTTTATCTAGAGATGAAAAGAAAGAAGCATGAAAGTGTCCATTTCATTCTAACCAAATCATTATCATGTCCCGAGAACTATTCGAAGGAACTTTCCAGCAGCAAAGCAACATTCATTATCTGTGTCTGTATAAACTTAAAGATGACAATAAAACAGATTTCTATCAGTTTCCAACTGCAATCCTTCATCTGCATCGCATTAGGACTTTAAGTGACTTTAAGACAGGAAATAGTCTCAATTATGACTTTGCATTCTTTGACTTTGAGGTCAGATAGCTATGGCCCTCATCGCATTTCATCATAACAGATAAGTTTTCAGAGAGCCACACAGACGACAGAGCCGTCCTGAATGCAGAACTATCTCAGCACATCATTTCCATAATCATCCGCATTAGGTTTGAGTGAGAAAAGCCTGTGGGCTGTAATCAGAGGCCTGCAGTCGCTGCTATCACTGATTACACGTCCTCACGTCAGCAAAGAAGCCACTGAGAAACATCACCATTTCATAAACGTCATAAAGCGTTAGGCTGCTTCAGACGAAGCGAGACGCGTTTGCAGGCCGGCCGGCGATAAGAGATGGACACAGGCCTGGATTAGACTCTCAATGGAGCCACTGATCCGGAGCAGAGCCACAGTGACAGCACCGGACCGGACCGGACTGAGATCAGCGCTCAGCTGAGACCAACATACTGGTGTCCTAAAGTCCTGACAGTTTCCTTTTTAAGGCACAGCTGATATTATTACATCATTGATATAGAATTAACTAGTTGAAATTAATATCGCAATGGTTTTATTGCACTTTTTTGGCCATTAAGTGTCCTATAACTGCTCTAGTAAACTAATATTGTGTTTGTGGTATCACTCAGATATGAAAAAATTTGTATTATTTAAAATAAAATAAATAAATGGCTTTTCGCATACTTGATATTTTCTATATAAAAATATCATTGTTAATTACTAAACATAGTTATATTGATGTATATAAATAAAGCAATCCGGAGCAGAGTGGAGCAAATAATGATAATAGTTATAAAATGAAATAAATAAATAAATACTATTACATAAATAAATATTTCAAATATTTAATATCTTAAATACTATTAAATATTTTTATATAAAAATTTATATATAAATGTTCCCTGCATTTCACATCATTTTAAAAAAAACATTAAAGCAAATATCATATAGATGTGTGTGTGTGTGTGTATATGTATATACATATACATATACAGGTGCATCTCAATAAATTAGAATGTCGTGGAAAAGTTAATTTATTTCAGTAATTCAACTCAAATTGTGAAACTCGTGTATTAAATAAATTCAATGCACACAGACTGAAGTAGTTTAAGTCTTTGGTTCTTTTAATTGTGATGATTTAGGCTCACATTTAACAAAATCCACCAATTCACTATCTCAACAAATTAGAATACTTCATAAGTCCAATAAAAAAAACATTTTTAGTGAATTGTTGGCCTTCTGGAAAGTATGTTAATTTACTGTATATTTACTCAATACTTGGTAGGGGCTCCTTTTGCTTTAATTACTGCCTCAATGCAGCGTGGCATGGAGGTGATCAGTTTGTGGCACTGCTGAGGTGGTATGGAAGCCCAGGTTGCTTTGATAGCGGTCTTCAGGTCATCTGCATTGTTGGGTCTGGTGTCTCTCATCTTCCTCTTGACAATACCCCAAAATAGATTCTCTATGGGGTTCAGGTCAGGCGAGTTTGCTGGCCAATCAAGCACAGTAACACCATGGTCATTGAACCATCTTTTGGTACCTTTGGCAGTGTGGACAGGTGCCAAGTCCTGCTGGAAAATTAAATCAACATCTCCATAAAGCTTGTCAGCAGAAGGAAGCATGAAGTGCTCTAAAATTTCCTGGTAGATGGCTGCATTGACTGTGGACTTCAGAAAACACAGTGGACCAACACCAGCAGATGACATGGCAGCCCAAATCATCACTGACTGTGGAAACTTCACACTGGACTTCAAGCAACATGGATTCTGTGTCTCTCCACTCTTCCTCCAGACTCTGGGACCTTGATTTCCAAATGAAATGCAAAATTTACTTTCATCTGAAAAGAGGACTTTGGACCACTGAACAACAGTCCAGTTCCACAGTCCAGGTAAGACACTTCTGATGTTGTCTCTGGTTCAGAAGTGGCTTGGTAGCCCTTTTCCTGAAGACGTCTGAGCGTGGTGACTCTTGATGCACTGACTCCAGCTTCAGTCCACTCCTCGTGAAGCTCTCACAAGTGTTTGAATCAGCTTTGCTTGACAGTATTCTCAAGCTTGTGGTCATCCCTGTTGCTTGTGCACTATTTCCTACCCAAATTCTTCCTTCCAGTCAACTTTGCATTTAATATGCTTTGATACAGCACTCGATTCCCTCTGGCTGTAACTGCATTATATATATATATAGCTCACTTGCATTCACAGATATATATATATATATATATATATATATATATATATATACACACACACACACATGTATAATTATATTTTCACTATATATATATATATATATATATATATATAGTGAAAATATAATTATATATATATAGAGAGGAATGACAGCTACATTCGTTTTGCGTTTGCCAGGACAGCTATAAAGTTGCAATAAGCCCGCGGAGCAAACTTGTTAATCCATCTTGATGAATGACGCAGAGGAACATAAACAAGTGAACTCTGACCAATAAGAGGACAGCTTTACTGACATGTGACTTGCATCTCCTAAGATAATGGCAGGGGAAACACTGGGTTATGGTATGGGCAGGCATATGTTATGGACAACAAACACAGGTGCCTTTTATTGATGGCATTTTGAATGCACAGAGATACCGCAACGAGATCCTGAGGCCCATTGTTGTGCCATTCATCCACGATCATCACCTCATATTGGAGCATTATAATGCACGGCCCCATGTTGCAAGGATCTGTAAACAACTCCTGGAAGCTGAAAACATCCCAGTTCTTGCAAGGCCAGCATACTCACCAGACATGCCACCCATTGAGCATGTTTGGGATGCTCTGGATCAGCGTATACAACAGCGTGTTCCAGTTCCTGCCAATATCCAGAAACTTCGCACAGCCATTGAAGAGGAGTGGACCAACATTTCACAATCAACAACCTGATCAACTCAATGCGAAGGAGATGTGTTGCACTGCGTGAGGCAAATGGTGGTCACACCAGATACTGACTGGTTTTCGGACCCCCCAATACAGTAAAACTGCACATTTTAGAATGGCCTTTTATTGTGTCCAGCCTAAGGCACATCTGTGCGATAATCATGATGTCTAATCAGCATCTTGATATGCCACACCTGTGAGGTGGATGGATTATCTCAGCAAAGGAGAAGTGCTCACTAACACAGATTTAGACAGATTTGTGAACAATATTTTGAGAGAAATAGGCCTTTTGTGTACATAGAGCTTTGAATTCACCTCATGAAAAATGGGGGCAAAAACAAAAGTGTTGCATTTATAATTTTGTTCAGTGTACTAAAGCAATAATTTACAAGTGGCTGTGCGATTACTTATTGTGAATAGTCAATATTAGCACAGTTTGAGTGCCTTATTACTTCAATTAAAAGAAATTATGAAAACAACTTTTGATTACAATGTTATTTTAATCAAATTCTTTAAGCAGCAACCTTGAAATTAACAAGAAGAAACATCTTTAGCAATAAAACCATATATGTCCAGCTCTATCATCCAGTTTACAGTCTGTTGAGTAGATTTGGTCTGATTCCTGCATATGCACCCGTGCATCCTTTGATTGTGAACATTTCACAGACACGTCTCTAGTGAAAAACTCTCCCATGATCCTTCAGCAGCTTCACACTGTGTAATTTTGATTAAGAAACTAATTTGCCAGACCGCTTCGGCTTTGCCAGATTGTCTGTCTTGGCAACAACCGAGTCGACCAACACAGATCCAATCTGATCCAAACAATGCATGCTGGGTAGCTAGTTATTCCCAGTACGAGACACTTACAGCAACACAACGCAGTTTGAAAGCCAATATTTACTCTTCATAATCTATAAAGTAACACTGAGCAAACACAAACTGTTCCAAAGTAACAAGCAATAATGAATAGTTTAATAAACAATGTATTTCTAATTAAAAATGCACTATTGCACACAATAGTTGCATACAATATGCATTGTTATGCATTATTCTGCAGGTATATAAAGGTAAATGTAAAACTTTAAGATCATTTTAAGACAACGTAAAGGAAATTTAAGTAATAAACTGACACAATCAATACGGTCTCTAAATATATATATAAAAAATGTTGTGTTAGCTCTTCTAAGAGATTTCTAGTAATTTTACATTAAAATTGCTTAACTCGAATATTGAAATAACTTTTTACTATACCTTCTGATCACACTGTAAAAACTGATGCTCTTCCTCAGTATTTTTGTCTTGTTTTACAGTCCAATTGATCAAGATACATTTACATGAGAATTAGAAAAGGTAAAATTACATAGAATAAGAAGGTTTTCTGTGAAATTGATTAAAGTGAGTTTATGATTAAAACAAGAACAGATATCTGTCAATGAGCTCACACCTAAATAAATAAATAATATACAAACAAACTTAATCCAACTTAATTCAGTGTTTACCTTAATCAGGTTTTCATTCCCCATTGACAGATATTTTTCTTGTTGTCATTGTATGCCATTATTAATTAAATACTTTATGTTCCAATTTAAGACCATTTTAGGTTTTAATCTGCAAAAAATGTGTAGCTTTTTTAAATATATTATATCCATTTTTTTATATATATAAAATAGATTTTTATAAACACCATGTGAGTCTTTATTTGTACTCTTGTGCTTGTGTTTGAGTTCAGTTCACCTGCTGTTGAACATCTGTCTGCTTCATGCACTGTTTCTTGCTCTTGCATTTATTTCATGTCTAGCTGGTTATCCTTGGTCATTTACCCTGGCCTGCGGCACGGAGTGAAGAGCTGTTACAGGCCGCTGCTTCACTGGGACACTCATTATCGCTGCCAAACCGAGTGTGTCTGCTTGACGTCATGTGCTGGACGCATGTATTCACTCAGGTCCTGACAAAATACTGTAGTGTAGTGTAGTGCAGTGCACTTCTGAGGGACCAAAGTGGAGATCTGCATACTGTAGATATGACATCATCTGTCATCATTTCAGAGAAATGAAAACTAGTGTTTCTCTGACACAGAAAAGACAATTCTTTTGAGAAAAATACTCTGAGAGATCTCGCATGTGTCTTAAAACTTAAAACTAAGTTTTAACTAAACAGGTCTGTCCATGTTTGCTGCGCTTTAGCCCGCCCTCTATCAAATCTGATTGGCTCAAAGTCCTGCTATACAGTATGTTAAACAACATCAAAAACATCACATAGCCCCGCCCACTGTAACATTTCAGTGGCCCAAAGTCCTGCTACTGCTACATATTAAACATCAAATCCCTTCCGAATGGCTCTTATTGTGCGACTTTAAAATATTCAAGCAGCTTCACCTTGTGAACGACCTCTACGCACAGACAGATGGACGGACGGCGGCACATAAACAGTATTCCAGATGATAAATTTCACTGGTCACCAGACTGCGGCTCATTTATCTTTCTCTGTGGGTTGTTTACCTACACCTGTGGGACGTCGCCTGTTTTGAAATGCAGGTCATATCTGAATGTGTGTTCCTCTCATCCCAGTGTTGACTTCGTATCTGTGTCTAATTTACACGATTGAGTTTGAGTTTCCTTCATTAAGTCCAGTTGTTTCTCTGATTCTCTAACTGTGAGTCTGTCTGCAGCTTGATTTGACCTCCGTGCCAAGGTTCCTCTTTAATTTTAGATGAGTGCGTAGGAGACGATGGGTTTCTGTGAGGATTAGAGTCTCGCGGGAGACAAATGCACCGAAACACCTCCACGCAGTAAATATCACCTGGTTTGTGCTCACACAACACGCTAAATCCCATTGGATTAGCTGTAGAGAACATATAATGGGAACACATTTAGGTTATAAAAACATTGTGAGAACGTTGTTTTGAAATATTTCTGAAATGTCCAGTTTTCTTAAGGTTACAAAAAATGCTTCTTATTTTCACCCAAAATCAAAGTTTTATTCTAAGAACATTAAAATGTCCAGTTTTCTTATTGCGATTAGAATGTTATTTCACTATTTCACTAACTTTAGTTTCACCCAATATATAAGGTTATCTGAATGCTTATTTTTAATACTCTATAAATGTCAAATTGTCCAGTTATTTAAAAGGTTACAAAAACTTTCATACAATATTCTACTAACTTTATTTTTATCCAAAATTAATTGTTATTTAAACAATTATTAATAATCTAAGGACATTGAAATGTTCAGTTTCTTGTTGCTTCTGGTTTGAAGACTCGCATCTGATTGGCTAAAGGGAGCTCACACACATGACAATATGCAAATGCAGATTCAACAATCAAACTAGATAATGAAGTTTGACAAGTTAAATTTTAAATTTGGCTTGAGAAAGCCGGACCAGAACATTTGAAAAACTAGCATGTTTCTAGCATGATTAGCATGTTTCTAGCATGATTAGCATGTCTCTAACAGTTAATATCTGTCAATTTTATTCCAAATCTGCTCCATTGATTTGTGGAGTTCCTCAAGGTTAAATGTTTGGTCCAATCCTGTTCTTAATGTATATGTTACCCTTAGGTTCTATTTTTCAAAGGCATGGAGTTTCTTTTCATTGTTTTGCTGATGATACTCAGGTGTATCGTCTACCTTTATGAAAACTGAAAAAGAAGTCATTTACGTCTTTACTAAATTGTCTACATGAAGTTGAAATATGGATGTCAGCAATTTTTTTTTCAGTTAAATGAAAGTAAGCCCGAGATAATTTGGTTTGGGAAAACTCTCTCTGATTTGCCTAACTTTACTCCTTTCTGTTAAGCGATAGTTAAGAATCGTGGGGTTCATCTAGCAATATTGAGAAGCTTATTCATGCCTTTATTTTTGTATGATTTAATATGTTGCTAGTGTGATTTAGCACACCACTAACATGTTTCTGGCATGAATTAGCACATTGCTAGCATTAATAACATGCTGTTAGCATGACTTTGTACACTGATAGCATGTCCTAGGCTAGTTGCTAGGTTTGGCTAGTGATAGATAAATTTTCTCTCAATGCTATGACAACGTATATCCAATATTAATAAAGACTAATAAGAGCATTTCTTTAAGAACGTTTTGTCCTATAACTTTTAAAAACGTTTCTGTTAGCTGGGATCTCC
>NC_136736.1:34375000-34387500 GCF_936440315.1 Barbus barbus | reverse complement strand
GAAAAAAAAAACAAAAATAATAAATAAATTAAACAAATAAATCTGTATTTCAACTATACTTTCAATGCCATTTGTTCTTCAGAAATTAACTTTAAATACAGTATGTATTGTCTGTGTGCAAAGTGACACACGTTTGGTTTTCAAACAATAAAAATGGGTAAAAATCAACAATTGAACACTGAGTCATATTGGACTCCCATATCTCTGGGATTAAACCATATATAGCTTGAAAAACTAATATTACAAAAGAAAAATTAAGAACCAGAATCTAAAAGGATATTAAGATACCTTTAATCCGTCTTGAGTTATAAGCAAGCAAAGTTTGGCAAAAAATATATTTATGGCAATCAAATGGCAAATGTTCAAATGTTCAATGCAATTGTTTTGATTGAAGGAAACAATGTACATTTTTAGTTTTAACATTATTTGTTCTTCAGACATTCCGCTTTAAAAGAATCAGCTAAATGCAAAGTGATCCACATTTGGTTTTTCACCACTGAAGACGTGTACAATTTAACAATTGACATCCCAATATCTCTGGAAATGAACCACACAGAGCCTTAAAAATTAAGAAAGTAAAAATAAACTTTGTTAAGAACCTTTAATACTTCTTGAATTACAGGCATGCAAACTTCAGGAAAAAGCACATAAAAAGTGCTTTTCCCCCATTTGTGAACTGCCACCACTGGCATATAATGCAACAAAGATTGCTAAAGTCAACAGATTTTACTAACAGACCAAACAATCTCTGTGTAAAAATAATACAATGATGCTGCCATCTTTCTAAAGTCATTTTATCCTCCTGTAATTTGGCTCTGAATCTCAGGTGAAACGTCATTTTCTACAAAATAGTGAAATATACATCCATGACATTTAATATCTTGACTTTCTTATCCATTTATGTATTTCTAAACTGAAATATTCTGTTTTTGGACAGCAGTCATCCTGTCAAAATCTCTACGCAAGAGTCAGACAATCCAATTTACCACAAAATCAATGCTGTTTGTGAAGCTTTGAATGTCGAGACATTTGTGTAAATAACATGTCAGTAAATGTGTTGTTGTTTCCATCTAATAACAGTTCTCTCACACACACACACACACACACACACACACACACACACACACACACACACACACCTGTACCAGCGATGCAGAAGCGCAGGTGTTTATGAGACGCTGCCCTCGGCGCTCGTTCACTTCAAAGCACTTAACACCCGAGCAAGAGTCACGAACCCTCGAGTAATCGCTGAAAAACAGTCTCTCGATCTGTTTGTTTCTGGATAAAACACACCGGACATCTGAAACAAGATTAGCTGATGATGTAAACGAACACTTATATAATCAACAAACATCTCAAACGTGCAGATTCACGCTTTACACTTCCTTTAATTCAATCACACAGCCTGGCTTATTGCTTTCATAAAACACCTGGAAAAAACAATATGACAGAACACAGCGATTAAGCAGAAGGCGAGTTTATAGATGTTTTTCATGTTTCACAACTGCTCATTTAGCAGATGCTGTTATCCTAAGAAACGAACAAATGAGGAACAACTGAAGGGAGCATCTGATCACATTAAATGCAATAAACCACTGCTAGTATAAACACTCAGTACACTAGCCCCGCCCCCAGACTAATCCGATTGGCCCACGGTCTCATAACTGACATAAAGTGGAACATTTATTTTCTTCATGGGGGAATTGATCTGAACAATGGTCTGCTGTGAGCCACGAGGCTGTTAATCGATGCCATTTGCTTTTGTTGAAGCCATCAGACTGCATTATTTGAACTTAGTTTGAAATAATTATGTTTAACAGCAGAATTCTTAAAGAAAACTACATTACCCATAATTCAGCAGTAAAATCCCCACCAATCAGAGAATCAAGACCAGCAAATCAGGGCTACAGCATATAATGTTGTTTCTCCAATAGACTGAAAACACAGTATATAATCAATAGTTTTATATTCCTCCATCGTTTTTATTTAAATGTCTTTCACAATGCTTCAAGGGATTGTAGTTCGTGCACTCATTAAAAGTTGTTAAGTCACTTTTTGTCTGATTTTCAAATATTTGTGTATATTCTGTATAAATGAATGGAGAAAAAAAACTGTACAGCTGAACATTCATCAAAATACTGTCATTTATCAAATACTGAAGTGTTTTAGCTTGACATGAATCTTACGAACACTGAAAAACAGCCACTTATCTGTCACATGCTTAGAACAAACTTGAAAAAAGTGCAAATAAGTGAAATCGGTGTTTTTTTGTTGTTAGCTAAAACTATTAAAAATCATTTCTGCTGATTGAAAATACATACAACAATACTACAACAACTAAAAGTGAAATAGATATAAATTAAAACTTGAATGAATAACACCGCAATTACAAAAATAAACCAAAATTTTAATTTAAAACTGAAAATATTAATAAATACTTAATAGAAGACACTTCTAAAAACAACAACAACAAAAGACCCAATACTGTGCTGTATGTATGGTTCGATCAACGGCTAATTTAAATTCGGAATAAATACTCTATAGTTTATAAATAATACTAAAATAAAAAGACGTGTAGTGCATGTTTACACAGACCAACAATTAAATACGGCATAAACACGAGTCGACATATAGAGGAACTACAGGCTGTTTACAGGCTTCAGGTCGTTTGGTCACAAGTGTGTGTGTGTGTGTGTGTGTGTGTGTGTGTGTGTGTGTGTGTGTGAGAGAGAGAGACACACCGCTCATCCAATCAGATTTCACAGCATTTTGTAGTGTGTTAGAGGAGCATTTCAGATCAGTCATGTGACGTGTGTCGGTGTTAATTGTGACACGCGGCGTGTTTCTACAGCACTTTGATTACGAGTCTATCATTAGCATCTTCTGCTGCTGCGCGACTGTCATTTCGCTCTTAGCTTTTATTACTATATCAATTAAAAGATGACTCGCATATAAAACTGGGATCATGACATTGTTCCATCGAACAAAGGCCTAATATCAAAAGTTAAATATCAAGGTCTCACTAAGATCTCATTTTTGACAGTTAATACTACAAAAATATGCAATACGCAACCTATTATTTACAAACGTATGTATGTATTTATTTATTTTTCAATCATTTAATGTGAAAATAATGTTTTTTTTTTTTTCTTTTTTTAATTGCACAGCTTTCTTAAAAAAAAAATGCAATATATTACTACAATAATTAAAACCTTAATATTTTACCCAAAAATGTTTTTTAAAAATATACAAAAAAAATTTACAGGAAAAAAATTATGTATAATATAATATAATATACAATATAATACTCTTATTTATTTATTTATTTATTTATTTTCCACAATATAATGTGAAAACCTGTCATCATTTTTTTCACAAATTAATTTTGTATTGCACAGAAGCTTTCTTTAAATAATAACATATTAATATAATAATTAAAATATTATTATTTTACCCAAAAAAATGTTTATTAAAAACTTATCAAAATGTTTTACACAAAAAATAATATAATATAATATAATAATACTGTGATTGATTGATTGACCATCATTATATTGGCATATAAGGAAACGTATTGGCCAATAAATAAATACATAAATCTGATTCCAATAGAGTTTCCATACTTTTTCCTTCATTGACCTTGACAGTTTAAACCATCTGTTTAATAAAGATATCATGCTATAAAAAGGTTTTGTTAATTAAGCTTTAATTATGATTCTGACCGATGAAAATCTGATTACTTCTATTTAACTGACAGAACAAAGTTAAAAATAAAAGCAGAGAGTAAAGGTCATGGGCGGGTGGCTTTCTAACGCAGATAACAAGCTCTGTCTTTGAACTCTTAAGCGCATACACAAAGCTCAGAAGAGGAGAAATCTGCTAACTCTGATTAGCCTGCAGCCGATCACAGATGAAGATTGTGTACGGAGCCGCAGATCTTTCCCTTCCACACAGAACAAAGCTCTGCAAGCCTGCAAGTTACTCAGATGAAGGCACAAGCCGCTGTGGAAAGAAATCTTTTATCTTTTCGTATCCGTGTGGAATGGCTTTTCTTGTGTGAGTGTCGTGGGAAGTAGTTTATTTAGCTGTTTCTACCAGTGATGCTGACAAACACTGAGCTCTTACGCTCCTGAGAGGCTTAAAACCTGTTCATCACAGGATAAAAACTGGCAGGAAACAAGGAACAAGTCATTCATTCATTCATACATACATAAAAATAAAACGAATGAATGAATGAAAAGAAAAGAAAAGAAAAGAAAATAGATTTTAAGGAAAAACTGTTTTACAAATCATTTTTGTATATAAAACTGTCAAGAAAATGCCCAGGAACAAATTAAATAAATAAACAAACATACAAACAGTCAAAAAATGTCTAGTAAAAAGTCATTATTTTTGTGCACTCAATCAATCAATCAAATTTTAATTCAATAATGTTTGTAAAATTGCGAAGAACGTGTCTAGGAACAAGCCATTATTGTCATAAAATTTAATAATTATTGTAAAATATTTTCATAATACACTTCAAAGTATAGTTTCTTTATTTTTGACAGTATACAAAAAAAAAAACACTTCTAAAACATTGCTGCCTTGAGTTTTAATGCTTTAAGCAAACACATCACAAGTAATTTTAACTTTCTTTATATTAAATCCTGTCCACGTTACAGTAATGGAAAAACATGTTATCATGATTATCAATCACATTGTTTAAAGTAATGACATTGGCAAAATAATGATAGTATTGTTCCACACAAATGAACATTTACTGTAAAATGACAAATATCTCTGACTGCTGATGAAAAATAGGAGATATGAAGATCCATATGAGAAGATGACCGACTGCTAAATTAAATATTGATTGACAAGCGTCTGTCGGTAAACTGCATTTCCTCAAAGAAGACTCTGAACCATGCGAAATCGTATGAAAATATTGACTTTTCATGCGTATTCACTAAAAAATGATAGACAAGACACTGTGCTAAAAATCAACCTGTAGAAATGTAACACCTCCTGCACATATAATACATTTACATTTACATTTATTCATTTAGCTGACGCTTTTATCCAAAGCGACTTACAATTGCTATATATGTCAGAGGTTGCACGCCTCTGGAGCAACTAGGGGTTAAGTGTCTTGCTCAGGGACACATTGGTGTCTCACAGTGGATTCGAACCCGGGTCTCTCACACCAAAGGCATGTGCTTTATCCACTGCGCCATCACCACCATAATAGTATTTCTAATCAGATTCTCTGACTGTAAATGACTGAAATGCAGCTTCACACAAACAGCGCGGCAGTAATAACTCAGCTAATGTCTCAGCAGCTCAAGGCTCTGTCAGTGAATGTGTGTCATAAAGCTTCATTTAGCACACGAGCAAACATTTAGCCCCAGCAATTTACTGCAGGCTTTTCATAGCTGTCAATTACAGCGTCCAGCAGGTGAGAGAATCCCGGACAAACGCACGCTCATTAGGATAAATTCATTTATTCCCATCGAATGAGATCCTGAGGCTGTGTCTCGACGGGCCCCGAGTCTCCGTTAATGACTGGAATAATCGCACGACGAGCAAATGATAAACGCAGCTGTTTGCATGAGTGTGATGCTTCGACTGGAGCCGCTGAGACAAACTCAAGTTCTGAGCTGTAGATTATAGATTTAGTATCACAAACTGTTTTTGCCTCATTAACATTGAGTTTCTGAACAAATAACAAGTGAAATACTCCAAACTATCATCAAAACATCGTAATTCACTTCTGCACATATGAGCATGTTCCTGCATTAGGGGTGATTTTCAGAGTCGAATCTTGCCGATATTCGACTGATAGTCGAATCATATGTTTGGGGGCGGGGCAAAATAAATGACCAAGAGTCAAGTCAGACACAGTCATAATTACTGACGTTAACACAGGAAAATATATAACGGATGACATGTTTTGAAATCGGTAAGTTGAAATCAATCAATCAATCTTTATAAACAACCATTAGTGGATGCTTTAGAAACGAGATGAAATGGAGATAGAAATCAGCTCCCGCTGAATGTGTAGTCAATGAGAATATATCTTATGTTCATAAGGCAACAATAAAGCATATGGCTGTAAAAATGGGCAGATGACATCATTGCGGACATCCAGTCAAAAGCTGTTGAGAATGAGAAAGTTCCTCCTCCAAACATACAAATATACACTGTCATTTAGACTAACTGACAATAAAAAATACAAGGAGGAGCAAATCCTTCAGCCGTTATGAACTCTAGGGCTGCTTTCATAATGAAGGTCAGCTGTAAGAGTTGGGCACATGTTAACTCAGGGCTTCTGCAGGATTTTTAAGATCAAATTTAAGACTTTTTATGACCTTTTTTAAGACCTGCACAAATAAAATTAATACCATGTGAGCGGGGAAGGGCAATGTCTATAATACCATATTAAACTGTAAAATTACTGTAAAGAGCATAATTTACAATTCAGATACAAGTTTTCACAAAAAAAAAAAAAAGTTTTATAAAATGATAAACTTTACATTTCAGCCTTTAAACCATTTTTAAAAGTCAAAAGTATGAATTATTATACTGATTTAAACAATTATAAATAAATTATTATATAAATTAAATAACGTGAATTAGGGGTGTGTGATATTGACAAAAAAATGATATCTTGATATTTTCTGGGATTTTATCAAGAACGATAATTAGACGATATTTTGCGGAGTGTGTTATTGTGCTGGTATCTTAAAAATTACCATGGACAGCTGAGTTTATTTGATATTCTTCATATTCTGTGTGGTCAGTTCACAGCAGTGATAGAAATTAATCTTTTCCAATAAGTTTTAGGGGCAGTTTTACCTTTAAGCCATTTTTGGCAGCAAGTCAGTGTTAATAAGTGAGTCATTGCGATTGAACTGAATCATTTAACCGGTTGATTCATTCAGGAACGAATCACTATCATGTTGCTCAGAGACGCAAAACAGTGCTGTGGCTGTGTTTGGAATTATTTTAGTTGGAGAAATAGAGCAAAAGCAGGAAATATGGTGTCCAAAACATAAGTCTCTTAATATTAACTTCTTGTTTATTGAACTGTTGCAGAAACTCAATGTCACATTTGTAATCATGCTGACTTTTGGAGAAAAAAACGGCACTCTTCCTGTGATATTAACTATATGAAATGACATAAATATATGCTATACATTTTCTGCCCCCATATCTTAAATTATGTGATACTTCTAAGTGCATTAATAGACTGAATCGTGCTATTTTAACCTGTTAACTGATTCATTCTCTGCCAGCAGGTGTAGCGTTTGGCACAAATATAACGGTTTTCCCGGTAAAGGCAGTACGCAAAGCAGCACAGCACCGGACTTTGAACTTACAGCGATCATGTTTATTTAATTAAATCAAAGCCTTTTGAAGGTTAATCGTCACATTCAGCCATATCTCAATTCTGGTCTTTCCGTTTCCAAATTTAAGACCTCTTGAAATCATAATTAAGACTGTCTTGTACGATTTAAGACTTGTTAAGGCCTTAAATTTGATACAACTAAATTTAAGACTTTTTAAGACCCCGCGGAAACCCTGTAACTGGATTACTGTGTGTTTAATGAACTAATACTCCTTTTGTCTGCAGGCGTCCGCCGTCATTTGTTCTGCACTTCAGGGACGAGCTGATTACAAACCGGACTGTTTCATAATACGCCTGGAGGCACAAACACAAAAACCAGCGGCTGCATGCTAACAGGATTAATGCCACACCTTTCCAAGCACAGCTCAGATTTGGCTTTATTCACTCATCTGTTTTTATATCATATTATATCACACCAGGAGGGAGAGCGGTATTACATGAGTGCTGATTTTGTCCTGAATATCACGAGTGCAAACGTGATTTTATACAACAGTTCAGTAAATAAGAAGTTGATATTGTATTATATTTTAAACACAATATTATGTGTTTTTGCTCAGTTTTGCAGAGAACATATTACCTTTAAAGCCATAGCAGAAAGCGGCGTTTAGTTTCTGAATGAATCCACGTTTTGAACGAATCGCGTGAACCAATGATTCAAAGAGACATTCGTAAAGTGAGCCGTTTACTTCACTCCTGAATGAATCAGCCGTTTGAACGATTTATAAAGGCATTTATCGCCACCTGCTGGTAGATTTAGTTTCTTATTTAGAGTATCATGTATGGGAAAAAAGATCGGGGGGATGCTCCAAGCTAAATTTATTTTAAAGACATTTGCTTTACATGCTCATTTGTAGTTACTTTAAGTTTTTTTTAATTTTTTACTTACCTTTAATTACCTTGTATGTCCAAAACTGTAATGTTTCACAAAAACAAACATTTTATAACATCTTGTTGCATCACTTTACAAAAATCAAGATTGAATACATTTGGTCAAAATCCCATGTTATAAAAGATGAACTGCTATGCAGGCTATTGAAGACAATATTGGCTAATTAGACAACATGAAATGCAACATGTTTGGCCTCTCTCTCTTCACCGTTCTCACATCTCACACTCGGGTGCGCACCAAACAACCGTACCGAGACCCAGCTGAAGAGGTGATCTCGGTCCGCTTCCAAACAAACTCTGGTACGGTGTGAATATGGCCCGACCTCAATTGCAGAAATCATGCTCAGAAACAGACAGCTGGTCCCTTTAGTTCTGTTGTTTGTGATTCAATGGCTTAAATCACTTGTTTTTAAACCGCAATGCTTAAAAATGTGTGCAAATGATGAGCTTTCATGACCATGGCACACAGCAACGTGACATAACTCAAAATAGGCTACGGCTTGGTGCACAGCCCCAGCAGAAGTTACAATGAATGTGTCGGGGGGGAAATAATAAGGAGATATTTGAAGTATTTATTAATAAACTAGTGTTTCTGAGTCAGTGTCGCAAAGATGAAGTTGACAATCCTGACTCGTTATCTCATTGGACGCACCTTTAAATAGAAATTAATCTTTACGGATTACATAATGAAAGAGTTTTTGTTTTGGATTTGAATTATTTCATTTTGTGTCATTTAAATCTTTCTATAGATATATTCATCACGTCTGTAAGGAAAATTAGTTCAAGACGAGACGGCAGAAAGCGCATCTTATTTGTTTTCTTTATTTTACAAAAGCACAACGTTTTCTTGATATTGTGAGTGCATACAAATAAAAGTAGACCCTTTATAGTTTCAAGCGATGTCTTATTCTAATCTATGAGCAAGCATCACAGCATATTTTAATTTGTTTCCACTGATGTCCTGAAGCGTGCTTCAGCTTCCACTGTCCGCACAAACGCTTAGATACGCCTAATAGCGCACTTTATCTAGGTTAAATGTTTAAACTAACATTGTGATATGCTTTAAATATTTTATATCTATAGATTTAATTTTTGGCAAGTCATAATTCCAACATCGTATGACATTGTCTCATATGATGCTCATAAGTTTATTCATATTGCGTTAGCTGATAACACCAAATCAATAAAAGAATACAAATTGCACTATGAAAGATCTTCCTGTTTTTCCCTGCTTGAGAATTTCTGTCCAATGAATGGATGACCTTAGCACACGTGTGGTTTTGTTTACAATTTCTGGTTCACTTGCAAAAAGCGAACCACACCAAACAAAAGAAAAATCAACATTATATTTGGCCCGGACCAAAGCAAGTGAACTAGCAGACTTTCCTGATGTGAATACACCCTTAAATTCTTGTCATATTTACTCACCCTCATGTAGTTTCAAACCTTTCTTTTGTGAAAATAAGCTATTTTTGAAGACTGTTCGTAACAAAGCTGTTTTGGTTACCAGTGACTTTCATTATATGAAAAAAATATATACTGAGATGTTTCTCAAATCATCTTCTTTTAAGTTCCATAGTTTATGTTAGGCTGTTGTAGCCTAAATGTTATGTGTAATACATTTTATGTTGAATCAAATTTAAATATTTCTTTCTAAAGCTACAATTTGTATTGTCTACTTGATACTTTCTCATTTAACACAAGAATAGCTTTAAATAATCTTGTTGTAATTGTCAGAGTCAAATTTATTTGATTAATTAATCGACACATCATGTAATTAATTAGATTAAAAATGTTAATTTATTTAAATAAAGTACTTTCAAGTTAATCGGAAAATATAAGCCAGATGTGATCTGTAAGACAACACATTATTTAGCGTCATCAAACTTGTCAGGTGCAATTTTCTCCCACACTTCTGTCATTTTGTGGTTTTGATTGGGTTTTTGTTTTCTGCTCGAGGTCTCATTGTTCTGTCTCCTCTGAATACAGAGAGTGCTGAAAGCCGAGCAACTTCCCACGCAGAGATAATTGTGTCATCAGATTGCTAAAGCAATTTCCAAACAATAGAAGAGCGCGGCGCTGATTGAAGAGAACGGCCACATGTTCCCTCGAGGAGCACATGCTTTCACTCGCCATCCCATCAGCCCTGTTAATTCTGCGCTTCTGAACCCTCACCGCAGGAAGACTTCATTACAGATCTCACAAATAACACATATTGACTTGAAAGCTCAGCTCCAGAGCAATGCATACTGATGCCTCTCTAGTTTCCAGGAGAGAATCCAGCATCTGTCCAGAGATGGCTATTTCCGTCTTTTCCTCTGAATAAGAGTCTGATGGAGCTGTTTGATTGAGATTGATATTATATTACAGGCAGCACGGTAAGAAATGATTCTATCTTACCAAATAATGATGATAGTATGAATAATGATTTCAGATGACTTTCCTTCTTCAGTGAACAACAAAAGCAGGATGATTTGAGGAGAGGAAATGATGACTAAACTCTGATTTTTGGGTGATCTGTTCAATGAGTTTCAGATGTTGTAGATGTAAGAGAAACAGCAGATCTTCATAACTACAAAATCTTATAATATGCCATATACTCCTCTGTAAATCATATAGCGTACTTCTTAGTTAAAGTTCTTGTCAACTTTAGGAAGAAAATACAGTTTGGTCCCAATGCGACATATTTTTGTTTAATTGAAGTAGAAGTGCTAAATAAATAAATAGCTATACTGACAATAAATACTGTATACATGCATAAATGAGTAATAAACAAACAAACAAATAAATAACAACAAAATTACAAAGTTTAATTAAAATTTTATAAAATCAATAAAAATAAAAATATTCAAAATATAAATAAAAACAATGACTATATTTTAATATTAAAATACTGAAAAAATTAAATACAATTATATATATATACTTAAAACAACCACAAAATGACTAAAACTCTAATTGAATAAAAAATTTAAATGGAAAATCTAAAAAATAAAATCTAAATATTAAATATTCAAAAGGAAAAAAAAATATTAAGGTTTCAATAAAACTAAAATTAAAAATTATTAAGGTTAAAATATAAAAATAAAAAAGTCCAACTATTTAAATATATAAATAAATAAGGAAAACAGAAAAGAAAACAGCAACAAAATTACTAAATGTTTAATTAAGATTAAAATGAAAACGGTAAACATGAAAATAAAAATTCTAAATATTAATAAAAAAGTTTTAATGCTATTAAAATAACACCGGTCAGTTATTATTATTATTATTATTATTTCTCAGATGAGAGTTCATCAAACCTGAGCTTCAGCACACAGACATGAGATGAGGATTCTACTCATATTTTCACAAACTCAATCTCCAGCCGTATGAATGAAGCACAAATCTATTACGACCAGCCAAAAAGTCAACATAAAATCAAAACTCACTCTATTTAATCTTAATTCAAATTCCTGTGATGATTCTTCAGCGATTCCATGCATACAATCAAATCCAGTCCTACATTTTCCCCTAATTCCTATCCTGTTTCACTCTGAAATACATCACACAATTGAAGTAAATTATGTTGCATGTCAACAGAAACACATTATAATAAGACAACTACGAGCTCTCACAATAAACAAATCCATAAATACACCAAGAGAGCACAATGCAAATGACTTAATATGCACACACTGTCATTAGAAGATGCTATGCAATCTGACACACAACACCAACATTAAGATGATGACTGTAAGAACAGAACCGTGGAAGTGCTGCAGAAACACAGCGTTACAGACGAGCTCCCTCATAGTGTTAGAGGACTGATCTCTCTCTCATGACATTATCCCCGTAGCAGGAATTATGGGACTGAGCCGTGTGCTAATTGGGCCGCAGTAAAGCGCTGTAACATCCCGCTGGTGCACTGCTTACTGGGCCGTAGCTGCATTCACCAGCGCCGCTCCTCTACGGAGAACACAGACGCTCACGGCAATGTCACTGACCGTGTGAGAGATATTTCACTCCGATCACCAGTTGTTCTCTTTAAATCTCCATTTGCCCAACACAATATTTAAAGAGCCCTCTTATGAGTTATAATAATTCCTCCAGTATGTAATTATAATAAAGCAGCTTGTTTTTTGATTAACAGAAACTTGGGAGTGTCAATATATTAAATTGATAAACCATAATTATTTTAATGTCTCCAGAAGTTTCAAGAGCTGTATATTCTTTAGTAAAA